>NW_006921233.1:0-134866 GCF_000392275.1 Phaeoacremonium minimum UCRPA7 | reverse complement strand
TACCTACATCTGCATAGCCTCCTGTGATGAGCAAGCCAATTTCCATTGGTGCTAGAGTCTCGAGAGCTTTTAACATCAGCGTCCATAAAAATTAGGCCCCTCTAAGCGTGGACGAACCTTCTCGAATGGCTTCGGAATAGTGCTGAAATCTCAGCCCCAGAGTGGTTTGAGTCTCCTGTATTGCTGCAACTAGATCCCAACTATCTTCGAAAACCGTGTTATGAGCAGACTCGACTTCGCGAGAATCAATATGTATCACGGGGCCCAGCTCAGCGATAACAGAGTCCCGGACGCCGCGAACAAGCAGCACCATTTGAGACTAAGGGCCTACATTCGTGGTCTCATATGTGAGGAAACCTCCTGTCTTGAGTTCCCCACTTTCATGTCCCAGTCGTTATGATGCTGAATCCATCACTTGGCTCCAATCTGGTACCCATGAAGGCATGCTTCGCGAATGCGGGTGCCAAATCATTATCAGAAGCTCGAGACCTATCTTGTCATCGGCGAACAAGAGAAGGGCAAGCTCCAAGAAGACAGCCTCAGTTTTTTTTGCATAATCGATGAGTCGTTCAAGACGAGACGGATCACTTCGATGTAATTATATGAGGGCTATGGCTTGATCTCGCGGATCTGTTGAAGCGCGCATACCAGTAAACGAAAGATAGACGTACATCTCTTGGGCTGCTGTACGACACTCAGATGTACCATATAATCTTCGCCTTTTTGATATCTAATGGCGCGGGAACGATTGAAGTGACTTGAAACCCCTTGTCATAACCAAAGCGGCATTCGTGAATTGCTTCGTATGATACCGAATAGTGCCCGCACAGAAACAATGCCCTTTGTGAGTGAAAAAGTTCTTGTATAACCCAGATCCTAGAAACCCATAGGCGTCTGAAGAGCTCTTCGAGTTCAGAAATCAGGATCTGTTCAGACTCGGGCGCTGGGTTTTGTTTTCCATCCTCGAGCCACTTATCGGCTTCGGCGAGATGCTGGAACAGTGGGCGAGATTCGATTGTATTCTCACCTAGGAAAATGACAGTCTGTTTAGCAGTAGCGAAGATTCTCCCCATGATTCGAACTTGTGCGTTTTGTTCCGCAATGTTGCTTTGATCTATACACACAGCATCTATCCAGGGCGTCCGGACACGCTGAGGGTCTCTTGGGTAACGCAGTGCGGTGGTGACACAGTTGAGTGGAACTTCGAGTTCTGCATTGTCTTCACCACACAAGATCGTCTGACGCTCGTTTGCATCGCCCCATGTGTATGATACAGCCTCAAAACGGTCTCTGGAGGCTCCCAGGTCCGTGTGTATTATTTTGCAATGAACTCGAGGATCGTCTGTTGATCCCGGGGACAATTCAACCAAGCGAATACTATTGCGGGTCTGAATTCGATGATACTTGTATTTCAAGGCCATTTGAGCTGTTTTGATCTATTTCTTGCGGACGCCTGTGCAAGACTGGCTCAGCCTTGCTTTGACTTATCTGCTGCATGTCTGCCAGCCATCATGCCTTGAGCGAGTCTTTCACGTGCAGAAGTCATTGGCCAAGACTCTTGAGCAAAGAATCACACAGTCACTTACACTTACCACCTCAATGCATCTAGAGATCCATTTGGCAGTCCGAAACCAAAAGTCTACGACGAAGCATCTACAGCCTCACCAAAGGTTGAGTCACAGTAAGTCAAAATGGAGTCTTAAGATACGGTCAACTCCGTTAGTGTTGCCGTTTCCTTGTTAGTGCCCGCCCGGCTTCTGACAGTCCGGGTCGGAACACCGTCTTATCTTGCGGTGATCTCCTCCAGAATGACTACGGCTTGGCCGCCCCAGGCCTGCAATTCGCCCCCAATGCGTGTTGAAATCCCTTGCAGCTTGCTGTAGGCTCCGATGCGGCTCCGATCCAATTCCGATGGCAAAGTGACTGTTTCTCTCCAATATTGCTGCAGTTTTATCTGATGATCAGATTATTTTCCTTGGCATACCATACCCTTGACACACCCACTTCGGCGCTTTATAAGGCGTTGATCCGAGGTTTCCAATTGCCGGCTTGTCATTATTCTCCTTCTCGTGACTCCTATAGCTGTCATACGCGCGCCACGATGGCTCCTAATCAAGAGACTGGAATGGCAGCTGATGCCATCACTCCTGCTGTACCCCTGGATCTAGAAATGACATCAATGCAACTGACAACGACGGTCAAGCGGGACGAGGACCCATTTCTCGTCACCTTCAAACCGAATTATGACGAAGAGAACCCCCTGGACTGGCCTAAGGGTCGAAAATGGGCTGTCACTGATACGCTTTCAGCAACGGGCTTCAATCGGATCATGGTCTCGACAATCATGTAAGTCGCTGTGCGCACTTTTGAAAGAAGAGGTCTAACTTTCGCTCCAGGGCGCCTGCGCTATCTACTATCAAGGAAGAACTGCATATGAGCACCGCCGAGTCAGCAATGGCTTTATCAATCTATCTATTGGCAACAGCCTTTGGGCCGCTGATCATTGGGCCTCTGTCGGAGATCTATGGCCGCAAGAAGATCATGCACGCCTCGAACATTTGGTTTCTCATATGGAACATCGCGTGCGGCTTTGCAAACACCAAAGAGCTACTCATCGCTTCAAGGTTTCTCGCAGGCTTCGGGGCCAGTGCAATCTATGCACTTGCGGGAGGAGTGCTAGGCGATGTCTGGAAACCCGAGGAGCGAGGACGCGGCTTAAGAAACTTCAACATGATTCCGACGCTTGGGTCCGCTGTAGGGCCTATTATTGGAGGCTTTATGGCTGGTCGGACGACATGGAGGTGGATGTTCTGGTCAGCCAGCATATTCCAGGTCGTTATGATTGCTGTGTCATTTACGACGACATACGAGACATATGCTCCCCTCATACTGAAAAGGCGAGCAGAGCGGCTACGATGTGAGACCGGCAATGATCGTTACTATACCGTCTATGAACGCCTCGAACAGAAGAAATCCGTCTTCTTGGTCGTGACAAGGACCCTGAGCCGCCCTCTACGCCTCCTGATCTTCCACCCGATTCTCCAAGTCACCTCGCTCATCTTGGCTTTCAATTACGGTATCCTCTACATCGTCCTGTCCAGCTTCGCCGATCTCTGGATGCAGCAGTACGGCCAGTCCGTGGAGATCAGCGGCCTACACTACATCGCCTGCGCCTTTGGCGAGCTGGCAGGCTCACTCCTCGGCGGCCCGCTCATGGACTGGCTGTTCCGCCGAATGCTTGCCCGGTCCGCAGACGGCGAGCACACGCCCGAGTTCCGCATCCCCATGACCTTCCCAGGCGCATTCCTGATCCCGCTCGGGCTGCTCGTCTACGGCTGGACAGCGCAGTTCCGCACGCACTGGATCGCCGTGGATATTGGCGTCTTCGTCATCATGTTCGGATTCCAGATCTCGCAGCTGCCTATGCAGGCATATGTGATGGAAGCATATCCCGAGCACACGAGCAGTGCACTGGCGGCATCGCAGTTCTTGCGAAGCTTGACGGCATTCTTGTTCCCGCTGTTTGCGCCTAGTATGTACGGGGCGATGGGCTACGGGTGGAGCAACACCGCCCTTGCGGCGTGCGGGCTGGTGCTTGGGTTTCCTGCGCCATTTATCATGTGGGCTTACGGCGCGAGGATGCGGGCGAGGGCCAGATCGAGCTATTGAGTTTCTACTCTAGTTTCCAGTTGAATGCCAAGATAGTCCTAGGGGTACATGTCTTCCAACCTTGTTACAAGATACGCAGGTCTCCGGACTTATCGATGGCAAGGTGCCGTGGTGCCTTGGGTGCTTCGTTTGGTCGGCATCACGGTGGCAATCATTAGGCATGTCAGTTAGATCGTCCATCTTAAAACCTACAGCTCCTCTTTGGAGTAGGAGCAAGAAGAACTCGGAGCTGGAGGATGGGTCATTGCCCAACGTGTGTATGTATTTAGAACAGCATGGTCTCAGGCGTATGGGAATTGGAAGCATTACTGGTAGCATATGAAGCACTTCTTTAATATGATCATCTTGAAGCCGAATACATATCATTACAAGGAGGTTACAATGACAAAACCTCTATGAGACGCTCATTTTCCCTCCCAGTCCCATGCCCAGACATAAAAGCCACATTTATATCATTATAATAGCCTAGGTAAGCTTCTGCTTGATGAAGAATGACCGCAGATGGGAGAGTTGCCACGCGCAGGTCGCACCAAGGACAACCAGTTGGATGATTATCCATCGTATAACACGGGCGTTGGTGGACTCGGACTGGTCTCTGAACTCTGCTTCCCGCTCCTATTGCTGCGTTAGTCCCATGCCCAAATGAAATGAGGACCCCAAATATCTAGGAAGGTTCATGGGCTCGTGAACATTATCGACGTACTCTTTGGAACACCTGTTCCCTTCGGATATCCTGTAGGCGCATGTTCAAATCCTTGATTCTCGACTGGATGTCCTCCAACTTGTCCTTGTCGGAGCTTTCAATCGCACTTGTCTCGCCAATTGCCAGGTCCAGGCTTAATTTGATGCCACCGTTAGGGCTCAACACGCTGAGCCAGTTGCTCTTGCCGCTATTCGAGGATGGGGTGAAGCAGATCTTGTGGTCGCCTGCCTCGGCGGCCGTGAAGGTGAAGCGCCCTGCAGACGAGCCTCGCTGGGAGACAACGCGATGGTCGTTATCGAAAACTTCCTATATGGGCAGGAGTCAGCTTCCAAACGTTGTAACAGCGCATAATAGCCTATGTAGAGCAATTTGAAGATGTCTCTGCATAGACGGGCTAAACGTACATCGACTGAGATGTAAATGCTGATTCCATCATGCTTCCACCACGCTTGCCTGTGATCATCCCACTCCTCAGCTGTGTAGTGGCCCACCACCAAAGTGTCCTTGGGAAGCTCCTCGAAGAAGCACTTGGGCGTCGTGCCGTCGATGTAGAAGTAGAGCGCCTGAGCTACAGAGCTCAGGGCTAGAAGGGGAAAGAAGGCCCTCATTGCGTATTTCGATAATTAAAACCCTATTTTTCAGTTACCACGTCGAACTTCACCCCGAAATGCCCGGATTGATCCTTAGGAGTCGTGGTGGTCGTGGCGACTATCCGGGGCGATGGCAAGTTGGCAATCCGTGAAATGAAGGTGCAGCGCCCTCCAAGTAATCGAACGTGGCACTTCGCGTAGCTGACCCAAAAATTCGAGCCAGGGGTAAAGTAGCGTCACGTGCGCCAAAGGCTTTCGCGAGCTCAACTTTTTGGCGATCCGTGCACCGACCAAACCTCAACTGCGCGTCTGTAGCCCGCGACCACATCGAGATTCCATCACGTCGACGACCATTCTTCCGCATTTCATCAGCTGCGGCACCTTTCGTCTCCTTCTCATGTATTAGTATCACATTGACGCACTGCACTTTGGGACACCCGGCGTCCCCCGATTACATCTTGGACCTCCCATCACAACGACGCAGTCTTGATCGAGGCGTGCTGACACGAAAATGACTTCCCATGACGTTCGCGATGTTCTTAATTTACCCTCGGACGGTAGTGCTCCTCGTCCGACCAAAAAGCAAAAACTTTCCGCGCCGCGGCCTAATCTCAAAGGTCTTGCGCGGGAGGTGCAAAACCTAGGAGGCGACAACCCCATCTCCATAGTCCCGGAAGCGACGCTCTTCAAAAAACGACGCTTTGCCAGCCGGAAGCCAGCGGCAAAATGGGAGCTCCGGACGTTTAAGAACTCCGCGCGCGACGATGGCAGCTTACTTTTGCAACACTGGAGGCGAAAGACGGAGGGCGATCCGAATGCCCATCAGCAGGTGAATGGTGATTCGGAGATGGTGGATGGCGAGAGCGCTGCAAATCAGGAAGAACAACTCGAGGACTCAGCGTTTGCGAAATACAATGCGCAGGTGGTCGTTCCCCAGTATAACGAGGATCAATACAACAGCAAGCTACAAAGCACGGACTGGACCAAGGACGAGACGGATTATCTGATGGATCTAGTCAAAAGCTACGATCTGCGATGGCCGTTGATCTGGGATCGCTACGAGTTTTCACCCAGAGGAACGGATGAAGACGCTGCCAATGGAGACTCGACAGCAGTTATTCCAGCACCAAAGTCACGGACAATGGAAGATCTCAAAGCGAGATACTACGAGGTGGCCGCGAAGATGATGGACGTGCAAAAGCCAGTACAGTACATGACTCGGCCTGAGTGGGATCTACATCAGATGATGGTGAATTTCAACCCGAACCAGGAGAGGTTGCGAAAGGAGTTCGCGCTCAACTCCCTTTCTCGCTCTAAGGAAGAGGCTAGGGAGGAGGAGTCGCTGCTTCTGGAAGTCAAGCGCATTCTCGCGCGGTCCGAGAAGTTCAACGAGGAACGGCGGGAGCTCTACAGCCGTCTTGATTTCCCGCATACTGACCAGGACATCAGCTCCTTCAAGTCAAGTGCAGGTCTTCAGACCCTGCTGCAGAACCTCATGAACGTTGACAAGTCTAAGAAACGCAAGTCACTCATAGGTCCCGACGGAGTCAGTCCTGCTTCTGGTGGTCCCAATGCTCAACCACAGAGTGCAACCTCAGAGGTCGCTCCAAGTAGGCGCGAAAGTATCGCGGCTGCAGCGTCGTCTGGTCACCGTGAATCTATTGGCACAGAGAAGGCGACTCCGGTCGGCAACAAGAAAGGTGCACAGCAGCCTGAGCGCCGCAAGCTTACAGAGCAAGAGGAGCAGATCTATGGTGTATCACATCATGATAGGCTTGGCTCTGGTCCTACGTTCCGTTATGAGAAGGTCAACAAGATCTTCACTCACAAGAGTGGCCAACAGCAGTTGCGTATAACGAACGCACTCAACGAGCTTGATATTGGTCCTCGTCTTACTATGCCTACAGCTCCGGTTACAGCTCAGTATGAACTACTAATCCAAGCTGTCACGGCATTGGTAGACCTTAGAAAGGTGGCTGATAAGCTGGACGGGGAGATTAAGATTGAGGAGCAAAAGAAGTTAGAGAGACAGAAGAAAGCGAGGGCTGCACTCGGACTGGATGGAGCGAGCGATGAGCCCTCAAAGGACCAAACTGTTCCTGACTCTCAAGACTCCGCAAAGGGAGATGCTTCTGGTGCTACTTCTGGGGAAGTCGGCGCGGACTCTAAACAAGATGATCAAGAACCTGAAGCAAGTGAGGCCACGGCCCAACCTGAGGCGAATCCAGACGTGACAGGTGGTGATGAAGGTGCAGGAGAGGATGCTGCGCCTCCTGTGGAGGTGAAAGTGGAAGAGGGGGTCAAGGAGAAGACGCCCCGGCCAGGAAGCAGCGGCGCTCACAAGCGTAGTGCCAGCGTCTTGAGCACGACGAGCGACAAAAGCGCTAAGAGGCAAAGAAAATGAAGATGGTGATGGACAAAGAATAGGGGCGGCGATGCGCCGTTCAAGGCCTCGTGAGGGCCGAGAACTGTTGTCTAGATTAGGAAAGGATACCAAGCTCCGGCAGAGTCCGTGATGACGATGAACCGGCGCGTGTCCTATCGGATCAGGCCAGGGCGTCAAGCAATGTTTAGAAATGATAACTGTACACTAGGGAGTGTGAAGTCATCTCCACTGAGGATCAACATGTTGATTTTCTGAAACAGTCCGATGTCACTTGACGATGTGAACTGCATGTTTGAGGTGATGTTGAACCGGTACATGTACCTCGACAAGTCCGCTTGTACCAGTACGACCTCAGTGAACCCCGGCGCAGAGCCGCCTGGACCAGGAGGTGCATCCATCGTAAACGCTATGGCTAGCCGCGAGGAGTCGAGGCGTAAGATGTGATGAACTCCAGGGCCTAGGCAGCGAAAGTAGAAGAAAGGAGGAGTATGTTTGAGGTTTATTAGACAACCGCGACTGCAGCATGGGCTAGTTGTGCGGAAATTGGAATTGTGGTTTTGAAGAGGTGAGGTCGAGAACGTATGGTGCCCAGTAAGAGTGTCGTTTCGATAAACAAGCTACCTGCCATGGCGGCTGCAGATGCGGCTACATGGCTATGAATAGAACCAACCCTAGCCGAGTCACTTAAAATAGCCTTCGTAGGGTCCTTGAATCCTGTCTGTAAGTGCGTCATCACGGCAATCTGGGTCTTGGAGAATGGTCGACGTTGGATTGGAAACGATCCAGGGGATGGGGTCGTATTCTCTGGAAAGGGTGTGTGGAAACTCAGGTACACGCCAATAGGAGAAAAGTGACGGAAGCTTCCTCGTGCATGCCGACACTAGAGGATACGCGCCAGGTTGGAGGACACTTGGGGCTCTCCAAACCCTTGGAACTCCAAGGCAGAGGTTCGCCGTCGTGATGGTGGGATGGATGGGGTGAGTAGGTCAAAGGCGTTGATTCTGTGTGCCGCAACGCACCGGTAGAACATGAGGTTGGCGAACCTGCAGCGTGGGGAGTCACGCAGCGAGACGCCCGGTACCCACACCACCATCTGTTCGCTCCCATTCAGTCATTGCATCATGATCTGGGGAACACCATGCAGGTTTGCAGCGAGGGCCAACGCCCGGTCGAGTAGCGGAGAGATGCCCGGACCTGCAGAGCAGATCTCTGTCGGGAAACAAAAATAGCAATAGCCGCCAGCCTTGCATATAGGCCAGACCCCCTGTGGTGGTTTCCCTATTTTTAGTTGTCGAAGGCTTCTCGAAGCTGTCTTTGACGTTGTCGTTGCGTAGGAGTGTCGGGCGCTTACACGGCGGCTATTTCGAAGCCCCTGATTTGCTCCTTGCTGGTGCTTTGACTCTCAGGGTGACCGATACCAGCGCAAACTGCATCTTCAATTAAAACATCGCGATAAGAACAGTAAGGAGTTGTCAAGAAGCAAATTGTAATCTTGTCTCATCAGAATGCTTGTGAAGGTGAAGTGCGTATTGAATCTTTTGAGGCTCAGGAAGGGGGAGACCGTCCTGTACCTGATTTGGACAGGGGGCAGGTAGGTAAGCCAAGACTATTGGGTTTGTTAGTCATCAAATCAGGTGACACCTCGGAAGGATTATCCAACTCGCCGAGGAGGATTAGAAGGTGCGGCTAGAAAGTAGAAGTTTGGGGGCTGATCTTGCTCGGTTGCCCCTTCCCAGCAGGTTCTGGGGCCTGGGGGTGTTGGTCGCTAAAATCTCAGCGGAAGCACAGCGGAGGTTCTTAGGCTGGGGCTCGCGGCGTAGCAGCCACTCAGATGGCAAGTTTAGCGAAGCATCACGAGCAACAGAACCAACAGACACACACCACCCCTCCCCGCATCGCGCCACCAACAAGCAAATTCTTTTTTTATCCCCATCGCACATGGCTTCATGGCTTCATCGAGTGGCCGACCTTCCCCAATCACTAGCGACGCCGCCCAGCTGGGACGAGTGTTGGTGGCACTCTGGGGGCCGTCGAGGCGAGATTATAACACCTTAGGATCCAGCACCATGCATCTATCTCTTTGCTCTGTCCCATGGAGCCCTGGCTAGAACGAGGCAGAGGAACCAACACGCGCAAACGTACACTCCATCCCCATTTAGCACCTGGCTCGTGGGCGAATGGGTCCCTGGTCGAGCCGCTCGGACTCGAGGCACCATGAGATCGGATCCACGAAAGCTCTCGGGAACCAATTTGTTCTTTCACAATCGGATTCAGCGGGCTTCCGCACAGCTGAACAAAATGACCGAGTCAATGGACGGCGTCTTTGGGTTGCGTATAGGAAAATGGGCTGGGCTGTCGCACACCTGCTCTGGTCTGGTTTTGCGTGGCCGATCAGTATGCCGGGCTCACCCATGCTGATATGCATTCTGTGGTCCAGTGGCCGGCTGTCATTGATCTTAGCCCGAACCATCGCGGGCGTTTTTCCGCTTTCATGCCAAACAGTGCGTCTGCGGCAGCGGAAGTCTCCCTCCTTTACGCTAAAAGCTCACGCTCGTCTGGGCGGGTCAATATATATCGCGGCGTCAGCATGTGGGTGCTGTGGTAAGGTAGTCCCTCACCATCGTATTGCTTGCATTTGCACACGCAACACACGCAACACACCCCTTCCCCCTTCCTCTCAGATGTCGAACATCATCCGGACCTGATGTATTGCTACATGACCACGGCCGAGGCATCAGTCCCGCTTCTATCACGAAATCGCACACTACGATACAGGCACACACAGGAGGCTAATGTAATAAGTGTTGTGTTATCACCCTCCCCTCTCACAGCCACGAGGAGAGGGCCACAGTCCGTCCTGAGTGGCCGTGCGGGGCAGGAGAGCGTGGAAATGGTGTTGCAAATGAAAATCGGCCGGCCATACAGCGCGGCGAAAGTCACCGAATGCTACATTAGCCCAGCTCCAGGACTTTTATGAACGTAACAGCAGTGTTGAAAGTTGAAACGCCGTCATCAAGTGCACACGATGTGGACCTGCTTGACAGTAATTCCGGGCCTTGCTGGACGAGGCATACTGTATCTGGTGTAACAATCAGGCAAGGGTGGACTCTTGCGCCTTCGTCTCTTGTTCACGCGAAAGTCTTGATTTCACTTGCCCAAATGCATCGTAGCGAAACACCTGCAGCCATGTCCCAATCTAATCCACCATCAGCACAACACCCACCCCCATCCGTCACGCAGGTTCTGAGATGGCGTGTGGCGAGCGCAGCGTTATCGGCACGCTTGCCAATCGCGATAAGCGAAGCATCAAACTTGATGTTTAGACGCATGCAACTGCTGTCGACCTCATCACACAAGCTCGCAGGCTAGGCGCACCGAAGGAAAAAGCAGCTTGCGCCTGACTGTTCCGGCTCGCTGCTTGAAATGCCTGGAGGAACGAATAGCGCTGTCGTCTAGCGACTCGCACAGTTCTTAGTGCCGGGCCATTGTCCGCATTTCAAGAGCAGCGACCGCTTATAGGCCAGAATTGCAGGCGGTCGCGGCCAATGAAATGACGCTGAACGCTTAGTTGTGCATCACGGCTCAGGGCGGTAAGGACATCCGAGCGCCCGGAGGCCATCGAGCCCCCTTGTATGGCAGGATTCGTCTAAGGCTCGCCTTCCCACATCTACCAGCCCTTGAGCCTGGATCTTCCGACAAGCGCCCTGAACAAGCTTCACGGTCAAAAATAAATCAGGAACTGAAAGCGACTGCAGCAGAGCGGGTTCACGACAAATAAATCTGAGATAAGGTCGCACATCCAGCGGCCCGCGACGAGATTGCTTCTGCAAAGTCTGGGGTAGTGTTGCTAAATTTATCGCGCTGCCTCGGGCTGACCCTGCCGCGCAACGCCCTGGCTGTCCCCTGCCGGACCATCGTCTTTCGGAAGATTACCGTAACCTTGCTGTTGTTTCATTCTAGGCCGATGGGGCACCACGGACGGCGTGTCTTTTGCGGAGACCACGGAACCCACCCACGCTCACCACAACAGAACGAACATCTTTGCCTTCGAGAAAGGGGTCCCCGTCTAGCCACATTTCGCCCATGTCCGCCGCCCCCCTCCCTAGTCCCCCGTCAAGGTGCGGTAAGTTGACAGGCAGGAGAGATTGAAGTCTCCGAGAACCGCATGACGGTGCAGTGCCACCATGGGACGTAACACTCCCAATGCCCCCAAGAGGTCAAGCTTCACGCATGCCCTTCCCCTTTGAGAATGTCTCGCCAGCCTCATTTACCATGTCCTATGCACCTTTTTTCGAAGGTGGAACATCTGCTAGACATACGGTGAACCAACGCTAACAGTGCATGGCTTTGCCCGAGGCACACATCCAGCACTCGGAGCCCACTCCCTTTGAGTCCGCCTCGATGACTATGTATGTCGAAATGAAATTTCGACCGGTTGTAAAGGACATTTGACAGAGCATATTATGCCTGCCGAGAGGTCCGGGTCGCTCCTGGGAGGCTTCGGCTGCGTATATTCTCCTTGATACATTGCACTGCCGCGTTGAGGACGGGAACTGGCGGCTGGCAAGAGCCCTGGACGAAATACGAGACACTTGTGACAATGGAAGGGACCACTTGCGTTAGCTGTTGCGAATCGTGCAAGTCGCTATTCTAAACGCGGGATCTCTAGACAAGACAAAAAATCCACTACACACGCCGCGCCAAACTGTATGACAACTACATCCCTGTCATGAATCTTTAATTGGCCCTTGTCTGACAAACCCCTCACACTGAGTCTTTCACATCACATCCGCCCGGCAATGTCCTGTACAGTTTGCCTTGCTGCAATCCATGGTTGGCGGGGCGGCGGCAAAGACGAACAGCGCCTGGAGCTCGAGTAGGCAAGCAAAGACTCTATTCTTCGATTCAAACGGCAGCTAAAACAGGACATCCATCATGCTTTAAGCGCAACGGCAAGGACCCTGCTCTAGCACGGCAAGATGGTAGCATCCTCTTTCTTCCAATCGTGTGGCCGATTTCACTAGAAAAGCAGGGGATAACTAATGCTGAATCTATTTATGATCACATGAAGATGATGCCACTGACCAACCAAACCCGGTGATGTCGGGCCTGGCGGATACTGGTGCACTTCTCGGGCGCGGTAGCAGTTAGGCCGCCACAATGGCGAGCGTGAAGGTTACCGTCGTCATCGTCCATCGTATCAAGTCCGTGGAGAGAAATAAGCAGAAACACTTTAATATCACAAGCCGAGGAACATGAGGCCCCCAAAGTGGGGCGTTCTTTTGTGAGGCAACCCGTTACTTTAAACGCACACTGGATAGGCCAGAAGGACATTATGCACTAGACAGGCGCAAGCAACAGTGTAACAGGGCCGAAGCAGCGTGTTGTTGATCGGCAGGCTCTTCCTTGTCAATGTCTCCTCCCCACCGCCCCTCAGACATGAAGCAAGCGCGACTCGAGCCGGTGCATCCCCTAGAGATTCCTAGGCAAGGCCTAGCATAGCGTCTTGTCAGCATCGTGTGGTTAGTGCCTGCCCCAGGTCGTGTACAATACCGTACAGGATACCGTTGTTAGTGTGCGGCACCGATTCGGCGACCGTTGTCATTACCATTGTCATTGACACTGCGCCAGGCGCACACCCTGAGTGATGGGATTGACGCCATGTTTGCCAAACAGGTGGCCCTTTCACTGAAGACACTATTTTACTGAAGATTGTACTACCAACGGACCGTTCATCTGCTGGACCCCAGCCGTACCTGTTCAATACGGTGAGATGGCGGGGCTGGCCGCTGGAGTCGGGGCTACATACCTACATAATCTGAAAAGACTCACGGGCTGGCGGCTGGGGTATGGCATCGCTTGTCTGTCCAACAGTCTCTTCGCAGGCCGCGGGACACCACACAGGCAATGCTGCGCCGTTCGAGTACATCCAGCGCGTCCCACCTTATGGCTGGGTGTAACTTAGGCCTTTTTCTTTCAATCGACACTCTGACCAGGCTGACCGATGGTCGATGTGAATTGGTGACCTAGATTGCCAATAACCCAAATAGAGGGAAAAAAAGGCAGCTCGTGAAGCAGGAATAAGAAGGAGGGTGTGCCTATCCATCCACCCGATCTGTCAACCTCCCTTACGATTTGAAGAACCTGATTTAACCAAAGACGGGGATATCTATCGAGGCAATCGAAACCCTAATGAGATGTGATGTGTGGGCGGCAGGCAGCATCTTGCATGGCGTTTCTGTCTTGCTGCACCCCCACTGTAGAGAGACCTCTTTGTCGATGAATGTGTCGAGGCAGAGCGGATGAAGCCAGAGTCATCTTTGAGTTGTGTTTAGATCAGGGACGGATGCTAATCAGTATGCGCTCGAGTACCTTTCTTCATGAGAGACCAGAGCAGGTAGATGTCACCGACGTTGTGAGTGGTAATGAGAGCTGGCTGCGCTTGTGCCATTCATGCTCCCACACCCCCCCTCTTCATCTTGCCATGCCATGCTCATGCCCCCATGCCCCATGCTGCCTTTGCCCTGGACCAGACCAGACCATACCCTGGACACTGGCTGCGTCAGGGCAGGAGGTACTTGCCCGTCCTCTCCGTCACTCACTCACTTACGCAGTCACTTGCTCACACCCGCTCGCTCGCTCGAATTGACGCTCTCACACACACACGAACCGCACGCCTGCACACGCTAGACTAATACACCCTTGTCCGGCCATTGCCCTCAGTCACCCACACTTTGGCTCGCGCGCGCAGGCGCTGGTGCTGGCAGTCGCCGTCCTCCCATGTCATATCTTCCCCCGTGAAGTGCAACTGGACGGATGTACTGGGGTACCTGTACGAGTACCGGTACTTGTACCTGGACTTGGAAGCGCCATGCCGCCCAATATTGGGGTCTTTCCGGGCTTAGCGAACGATGCGGATATCGCAATTGTGTATTGTACAAAAGTTGAAGAGCACCCGCCGACCACCCCCCCCTTCATTCTCTTTTCCTGCTCTTGGTTCCATTTACACAAGACCCAGCATCCATTGCTTGCCCGAACAGGCCGATCGTCGAAGCGACGACGAGGACGACGACTGATATCCCGTTGCCGACGCTTGTCTGTGTGGTCTCCCATCTCACCTGCTCATTCACTTACTACTTACTTACCTACCTATTTACCCACCTACTCACCTCCCTCAACAACCAAGGCCAAGCAAGTAGGCAGCTTACCCTACATTACATTACCTTACCTCGCCTTAGATTGCGGTCGTTGCACACACAGGCGCGCACGCCCTGACATCCTAGCCCACACTGCTGTAGACGTCCCCTATTGCAGCTGACTTCGACTTTCGTTCATTGTTCTCCGTCATCATCTTTGGGCCTGCACCAGGACATCGGATTGTTGCGCTGAGTTTTGTTGAGACAAGCTCCTGTCGTTGCGACTTTTCTTGTGCGGCACTGCACTTCCTCCTCAGCCAGCTTTTTGGTCCGCGGGACGCTTCGCCTCTCTGTTTAGCCAGGACAAGACAGGTTCCGCGCCTTGCCGAGCATGAGAGCTGGTGTTAGGAACTGCTAACCAGGGCGAGGAGACATATCATCACCAGCGACACCAACACCCAGTGCTGGCACCACCTGGGCTTCTCTCGCACCAGCATTGCTTTTGCGACCATTCACTGCATCAGGCGGAACGTAATCGCGCGTCAAGCCTCAAGCGCCAGGTTTTATCTTGATCTGTTTTATTTTGAGGGGTAGACTCGACCTATTTTGCCCACTTCCCTGGCGAGGATCTCTTTTTTTTTGGGGTTCGGTTTTTTGGAGAGCTGAACTGAGGAGACAGGCGATAGCTTTTCGACAGCATCAGCACCAGTACCAGCACCAGCAGCATAAAGAGGGGCAGATCATCTTGGATACGCCAGAAACAAGTCGGCACTTCCGCGTCTGTAGGAGCTTTCTCTGCAACGTTAAACGGTCGGCTCTGCTCGATTGGCGCATCCCGTCTCAACGGACCGACGTGCAACGACGAACGGGACGACCTCTGCCTCTGCCTCTACCTCTACTTACCTTACCTTACCTTCTCTTTACTTCTTCGCTTGACCTACCGTTGCGAGTCCTTCTCATTGGGAATTTATTCACTCTGGGCTGCACGCAGCAGACACTTTCATGTGCCTCTGACGTGTCATTGTTCCCTCCTGCTCCTGCTCCTGTCCTGGCCCATTCCACGCCGCCCGAAATCCCCAGGCGAGCAATTGTGGAGGCTGAAGCGACTTGCACTGCATTGCACCGCACCGCATCGCACCGCATCACACTATTCAGCACATTGCGCTCCGGGTTTTGCTGCGACGAGCCCCCAGCCCCGTCACAATTTACAGACCAACGCTTTCTCTCACACTTCAGAGTTCGGTCTTCTTTTCACCCTCTCTACTACCTTTAGCCTTGTCCACTCGCTGAGACCGCGGCCGCATCGCATCGCATCGTATTGCTTCACGGGCGAGCAGCGCATCGTGCGACCAGCTAGCTTACTTGCTCTGCTACTCGGCGCAGCGCCAACATAACATAACGCAACGCAACGCAACGCACGCGCCTCCAACGGTCTTCCCCGCTAACCTGACTTGAATCAGCAAAAATCCTGCCTGCCACCGCTCGTTGATCACCGCGCGGTCTTGACTTCGCCGATTCACCAAGGAAATCCCCAGTCGCACACGAGGCGATCCACTCCACTTGGATAAGGAAGGAGGGCCCCCGACTACCGTGCACCCGCCCGTCCTTGCCGCCCACCTCTACCCTACCACGAGTCGCCTGGCGATCACTCTCGCGCAGGTCCACCTCGTCTCGCCTTTCACGAACGACGCTCACAGCCTCTGCTTGCTAGACTTTCGAACGGCGTGTGCGCGGCTCTCACACACTCTGACGCATTGCGCAACAGCACTGTTAGTAGTAGATTTAACAGTACCTTATACCACAGTGGGCTCGAGCATTCCGGCCCACATTTGACGGCGTTTGCTTCCCGCCTGCTGGTTTCCCATTGTCTGGCCGATCCGCTCCCGCGCCTGCTTATTGCCAGCTCACTCGTCATTTCGCTTTCCTGTAGCTGTCTCGTTTCAGCACATTGCGCTTGTGACGGAGGACTCGGCACAGCCCAATTCTAATTGTCGCATCCGCCCCGTCGAGCACCTCAGTACCAGACTTTGCGCCAAGCACCCGCCTTTTTTAGCTGCCTAATTCGAGCATCGTAAGGCTCGTCTTTCTGGCAGCAAGGGCGCTGTGCCTCTTAACGAACGTCGCCCGTGCAAGCACGCACCCCCCACTGCAACCTTTTCACCACGGCGTGAATGAAGATGGCGACATTTACAGCCCTGAATGGGGGCTCACCCAAGGCCACTGAAGGGGTCAATGGCAGCGTCGATATGAAGCGCACAGGGTCTAATGAGCGACCCGCCAACGGCCCTGCGCCACCCTCAGAACCAAAGCCCGCATCTGCCGGTGAGGTATCGACAAGTCACAGAGAGCGAGAGGGTTGGCCAGGTCCAAGTCACGAGCGGCCGTCATACCCTTCTGCTGCTTATCCAGATATCGAAAATTCACACAAGCGCAAAAGGTCCGATTCCATAGAGGCCCGGAGGGAGCTTCCATCACAACCAGAGAGAGCAGAGGAGCCTCAACCAACACAACGTCAATCCGAATCACGTGATCGATATGGCACTCCCCAGAGGGATTACCGGCCGTATGGCGATGAGGGACGTGACCAGCACGATCCGTGGTTCTCTCAGCAGAGTCGAGATGAGCGAGGTCACGGGTACCAGGAACCTCAATCAGCGGCTCCTAACTCGGCCAACACTGACGAACAGATTGGGGAGACTCTGCGAAGAGCCACTAGTCAGCTAGACCACAGCGATTATCCCCAAACAAGCCCGGATGGAGATGACCGGTCAATTTCCATGTATTCCGGTCAATACACCCCCGAGCAACGGAGGGACGGTGTCATCCAGTCAGACCCCAAGAAGAGGAAGAGGAACTTCAGCAACAGGACAAAGACTGGGTGTCTCACATGTAGGAAAAGAAAGAAGAAGTGCGACGAAAACAAGCCCGAATGTAAGCTTTTCGGTGTTTCAGACGACTCAAAAAGGTATGTAGCTCACAATTTTGCAGGTACCAACTGTGTTCGTGGTGGTTTTGTGTGCGCTGGGTATCCGCCGCAGCGAGGGACATGGCAGAAGCCGGAGAATAAGCCGACTACGATTCAAATTGAATCAAAGGATCCGAGCTACATACCCCCTGGTGCTTACGGGATGCCGCAACCAGCCCCGGCATATCCGCCAGCTGCAAAACGCGATCCACTCCCGCCATACCGGGGCCAACCCCTCCGAATCGAACCACCACAGGGTCGCCCGGTTCTGACTGATGACGAGAGGCCGACTGCATCGACCTTGCCCAGTGCATCTGTAACCAGTCCAGACAACAAGCTTTCCGCGATGTCCGCCTATGGAAACCCAGCAAATATGTTCCCCACCCCAGTTAGCGCAGCGCCAGTTCCGTTTCCAGACCGGACACCCAAGGAGTATCAGCGGGTGCCACCACTGCATGATCTCAGTCGAACAGAGCCAGAAGTCCCGCAAAGCAATACGCTACCGCAGATTAACATCATGCATGCGACCAGGACGAACAGCCCGATTGTGACGCCCCAGTCAAGTACTGTACAGACTACAGCACAGCTCGCCTTATCACACTCGCAATTCCCCGGTAATCGTCCACGCAGAGAGAAGGATGAGATGCTTCAGGGTCGTCCGTACTATCCCTTTGATAAGGAGCTCGTTCTGGAGCGAGAGAGGTGCAGCGCGGCGTGTTGGAGATTTAACAACTCCACGAACCCGAACAATGGAGTGTCGCCCACAGAGCGGGCACGGCTGTTCCGCGAGATTCTGCATCCCAAGGAGGGCATCCAGATCTCGCCAACAATGACGTCGCCTGTCACTCATACTGGACGTGTTGGCGATAACGTGGTCATCGAGGCTCCGTTCGTGTGCGATTACGGCTACAACATCCACATCGGTAAGAACGTTGTGGTTGGTCGCAATTGCACCATCATCGACACCTGCGAGGTTCGGATCGGCGACAATGTCATTATTGGACCGAATGTGTGCATCTATACCGGCACAGTAACAACAAACTACCAGCGACGGCAAGGAAGCAGAGGTACACAATATGGCAAGCCGATTGTCATCGAGGACGACTGCTTCATCGGTGGCAATGTGGTGATCCTTCCTGGGACGAGAATCGGACGGGGCACTACCGTCGGGGCAAATTCGCTCGTCACCAAGGTAAGTCACTTGTGAATCTTGTATCATCCTGCAACGATAAGCTAACTCTGCGATCAGGATCTGCCAAGCTTCTGTGTCTGCTTCGGCAGCCCCGCAGTGGTTAGGCGAGGCATCGCCTCGTAAAACCAAAGGGACTTTACGCACCTAACGACTGGGAACTGTGCTATATGGGGGGTTGACGCGACTTCATGTTTCTCTAATTTTCTATGATACCCATTTTAATGCGCCGTGTGTACCAAAAAAGCCGTTCATAATGCTGTTTTCCCTTTACGTTACCGTTTCCTAGGAGCTACCTCATACAATGATCGTCCACGTTTTCTCTTCTATCGATGGGTTTCGGCGTAAACAAAAGAGGAGGGAGTGGACATGATGGATACATTGGGTGTTTATTTACCTCCAGACGAACGAAACCTGTACGCCTTCGGACGAATTTCACGGCTGGCATTTCCCATGGCATCATTATATCATATGTGGCTTTGAGCGTTATTTTTGTTTCGGTATCTGGGTATATAAAGACGGTGTTAGCGCTGGTAGCTACTGGGCTTTTGCTGGTTCTTTCTATCTCCCGCTCGTCCTCTCTCGTGTGTTTGTGCGAATGTATGTATGTAACTGTGTGTGTATGTGTGCTTGTGCGTTTTGAGTGATGCTTACGACAAGACGTCCTTGGGTGCTCTGATTACTGAGATGGTAGGATGGTACTTGGGGGAATAGTAAAGATGTTACTGCTGGACTGAGTTCAACTCTAATGAAGTACAAATTGAACAGATTGCTCTGTAGGTTACCATGCCTTCTTCCTATCTCATGACTTGTCATGCGAGACAATGATAGGTCCCAGCAGCCTGGGCCCAGGAACAGCCGCAGCAGTGACATGCCTAGACCCTCAGACTGATTAACACTGTCCTCTATCCTGTAGCTGATAGCTGGGCATCCCCCGATCCTACTCTCGGCGGAGATGGCCACGCGGAGAGTGGATATGGATGGCGTCAGCTTACGGGCAGTACCTCGTATAATCCGGCCAGAATAGGCTTGCCCGCCACTCCTTTCTCATTGTAGTATCTCTTGACCGATATGAACCTGTTTCAGATACTCTTGATGACTCTTGATCTAGATACTTGGACATGAAACAGCCAAACGCTTCTGCCTAGCAGTCTTCCTGTCCCAATAGCCTTCTCGCTAAAAGTGTAAGGCGACTGAGTTATCTGATTTGCCATTGCTCGACCACCAACATCCTCTCAGCTCATTGGGAGTTTATTCCAAGGCAGCAGAGTATCGTAGAATATGGCATATGCTGAGGCTCCCATCCCCAAGTAAGACAGCGCATCTCAGCCTCGGGCGCCCGAGACAAGGTCGGTATTCCGTCAGCATGAGTGCCCTCTTCCCCCCCGGGATCACACACCGGTTAGCCCGGATTGGACGGAGCGGGCGGCCATGCATGGGAGACAAGACAACCTCCCACGGCGTGTACCACAGAGACCTTACATAGAAACATCGATACGACCAGGCAATCCATCTTCGCTTGCATGCCAATTCATATACGCGCGCTACGCTCAGTGGCTGGCGACATGGCTCGAGACGGCAAGCCGCGCCTCTTGCCTAAGTGGTGGCGGCTGGCTCTCCCAATTTATGGCCGGCTAAAGTCCGAGGCCGAAAGTCTAGAGACCACCGGCTTCCCGCGCCCCGGCAAGCGCCTCCAGATCGATCTCCCGCTCATCTTCCATCTTGGCAGAATAGCAGCTTAGAGTACCTCGACTTGGTGGACATCACGCATTCTTCCTCTTTCGGACCAAGATCTGCCTGATTAGGACGTCGTGCCCTCTAATTTGGAAGTAGGCGCCGGCTTCGCGGGACTTGCATCTCAGTACAGTACTGTACTGCTACAATAGTGGGTGGGTTCGTCAGCCCTGCCGCGCCGGTTTGGGTCTGGGAACGCCTGGGTGGTCTTGTTTGTCCCCGGATCACATTCCCCGGCTTACCCATCCCTCCACATTGAGCTGCTGTGCGACGTATAGAAGGAGCAGAGCAGGAAGCGCCATCTACTGACGGAGACGGACAGGCAAGGAGCCTGCATTGCCCCGTTGTCACGCGGAGGAGGAAGAAGAAGAGGAGGAGACGAGAGAGGATGGGGTGGACCGGGACCGTGGGCGAGCCGGCCGACATCACCAATTACACGGCCGTCTTCCGGCTCCAGCAGCCCGGGGGTGCCCACCCGCGCAAGGTCGTCAAGCGCAACAGGCAGCCCGTCTCGTGCGCGCCGTGTCGCGCTCGCAAGCTCAAGTGCGACCGCCAGCAGCCCTGCGGCGCATGCGTCAAGCGCTCAGAGGAGGGCGCGTGCAACTTCTCGTCGGCGGCGGCGGCGGCGGCACCAGGCGCTGCTGCCTCTGCTGCTCCGGCTGCGACGAATGGCGGCAGTTCCAGTGCGGGCAAAGCTGGGCCTTCGGGCTCTGGCTCCCGGCATGAGGTGCAGAGTCGCCTGCAGAGGCTGGAGGAGATGGTCAATGGCTTGGTGAGCCACACGGCGGCGAAGAAGAAGTCCACCTCTTCGTCGAGTAATGGCGGCGCTTCACAGACCCCGGAGAGCTTGCAGGTTAACTCAGCTGGGCAGGAGGGCTCGCCGGCGAAGGATACTTCTACCGAGCCACAAATGCCAGGGGCTCATCTGAGTACCGGAGATGAGGAGATCCGGTTCGTCGGAACCACGAATTGGGCTGCTGTGCTTGAAAGTATTCGCGACATCCAAGGGTATTTGGAAGGTGAACATGAAGGATTGCCGATCCTCATGACGCCTGACGAGCAACAATGCGTGGCAGGGAGGTCAGACAATCCAGACATGCTCTTCGGATACCTCACTGCGCCAAGCATACAGGAAGTGATGGAGTGTCTGCCGCCCCGAGCAGACTGTGATCATCTGCTGGCTGCCTACTTCTTATCAGACCAGGCTCATACCCCAATCATCCACACAGGACAGTTCAAGAGGGTCTATCAGAGATTCTGGGAGAGTCCTGAGTCGACAAATCTCCTGTGGATCAGCATCTTGTTCAATGTGCTGGCGACCTCGACCCTCCTGCAAGCTGCGAAGACGGTGGTGTGTAACTCCTTAATTAGAGACGACAACATTCAAAAGTTCACAAACATGGCCAGTCGATGTCTGGTGGCAGGCGAGTACCTCAAGTCGAAACCCTACGCTGTCGAGGCCCTTCTCTTGCACACGCAGGGAAGTCTAATGCAGAAGCGGGATCCTGACCCGATTATCTGCTCAATGTTTGGCATTGCTACTCGCCTGGCGCAGCGCATGGGCTACCACAGAGACCCAAGGCATCTTGGGGCCGGCGTCACTGCGTTCGAAGCAGAGATGCGTAGGCGGACATGGTACATGGCGGAGACCTTTGACCTCCTGTTCTCGTTCCAGCAGGGCATGCCTACAATTGTGCACGAGGACGAGTGTGACACGGACGGGCCGACGAATTTGCGCGACGAGGACTTTGACGAAGACACGTCGGTGCTGCCTCCGGGGCGCCCTTTCACGGAGGCCACACCGGTACTGTATTACTGCTACAAGTCTCCGAAGATCCGGCTCCTTCGCCGGGTCATTCGCCACGCCATGTCTAGCAAGCAGACGGACTACGAGGAGACGTGGAAGCTCAGCAACGAGCTACAGGCTTTGCATGACCGCGTGCCGCCGAGTCTACGATGGGTGCCGATCAGCACAACGAGTTTCCTAGACACGGGAACTCTCATCATGCGCCGCATGACCATCGAGGTGGTCTACTGGAAGAGTCTGTGCGTCCTACATCGTAGGTATCTCACAGTGGAGAAGGACAACCCCAAGTATGAACGATCGCGCGAGATTTGCCGCGCAGCTGCCGTCAGGTTGCTGGAGCTTCAGGCCGAATTCGACGACGAGACGCAGCGAGGACGACGGCTAGAAGGCGGGATGTATCTCATGTCGAACTTGTCGATGCACGACTTCCTCATGGCGGCCATGATAGTATGTCTGGACTTGTCGGAGAAGTTGCCCAGCAGGTAAGTAGGAACACCCCGACATGCTGCATTATTTCTTTACATTATTGACGCATTTCACAGCGAGACAGAGAGGACCCGCAAGGTCGAGATCCTCCAGCGCACTTACAAGCTCTGGTCCAACAGGATATGCATCAGCAAGGACGCAGCGCACGCCACCAGAGTGCTCGGGGCGATTCTCACCAAAATATCCGCCCCTGTGCCGAAGGAGCCCATGGCTCCTGTACAATACGTGACCTTTGCTAGTCCTAGGGAGGGCGAACTCGTGAGTCGCTCGATGGAGTGGGATTTCAACCGGGAATCTACATTGCATCAAGCACCTTTGGATAACATGATTGCGGACACGCAGAATATCGACTGGGTCAGTGATAGCCTCAAAAGGTGATTCTAATGGATGGCTGCTAACGATCCTCTAGAACCTCATTGATTCCTATCTTTGGGATCGAGCCCCAAACCCGGTGGATGAGTCGCCGCTGCATGGCTGGCCGTATCCGCAGTATGATACGGTGGCGCCTGCAGATACTAGTAACAGCAGTAAGTTTCGCAACTGGTCAACAAGCTCGATGTATGGGGAAGTACAAGGATCTGGGGCCCTGAGTTAGAATCACGATACCTGATTACTAGGTTGAGAAGTACTGTACGATACATCTGCTGTAGATTGACAGCACGAGACTGAGGTGCTGCTGGACCTCCGGGGCAGCTCTGGGACACACTCGTTCCCAGTACATGACAATACATGACACTGCCATGTCATAACGCGTTCCAAGACATCGCCATAGAGCATGCTCGAATCTCACGAGCTAGTGAACCCCCTTTCAGGTACCTGACAATGCCGCAGCTAGCTGGCGGCCTTTCTCTCCACCCAGATAGATGTCATCCTCGCCTTCAGTAGAACTCCGGCCCATTTCCACAGCCTCCCTATAGCCCTTCATAACCATATCCTCGTCCACGCGTAGTCCGTTTTCCACCAGCGCGGTGATCACACCCCTGACCCTCGCAATCTCCCGCATGACCTCCACCTCGATAGGGTCGTTCTGGCTCGAGTAGACATTGACGCTCACGCTCTCCTCCATGCTCGTCACGCCGCCCCCGACGGCCGGGCTCTCGGCCTCGACGTGCTTGCTGATCCAGACGTAGCCGTTGACGCCGAGGATGACATCAATCTTGCTACCGCTGCCGCTAATCGTAGCCAAGTCCATGGTCCAGACCTGGCGCCTGCTGCGCACGACGCCCGCGCCGCCGCCGACGCCCGAGACGGCGGCGAACAGGCCGTTGCGCAGCTTGCCGTACTTGAGGGAGCGCGTGTGCAGCACGGCGCCGCCGTCCTGGAAGAGCTGCTGGACCTCGGCGACGAGCAGGTCGCCCTCGGCGAAGAAGGTGCGGATCTGCAGCTCGTCCGTCTCGGTGCGCTTGCGCAGGATGCCGCCGGGCAGGTTGATGGCGGACAGGGGCAGCGACGCCAGCTGCGTCGAGCCGACGTCCACGCGCCACCGCTTCGCCTGCACCTCGACGATGCGGCCCACGACCAGGTCGCCGACCTCGGGCGTGTAGCGCGCCCGCAGCGGCCGCACCGACAGCAGCTTGTTTGTGCGCGTCACCGTGCCCGCCACCGAGGAGATGATGGACGTCTCGCCCGGGTTGACGTAGGTGCCATGTCCTCTGTGTAAGTGTCAGTCTTGCAGGGGGAAAAAAAATGAGTCTCAGCGGGGCGGGATGAAGAAAGAACAGACCTCATCCACTGGGGATCATCCGTAATGATCTCGCCGGGTGTGACAATCTCATCGCCGCCTGTCCTCCTGGCCCGTTTGGCTGGCCGCATGGCGACGTCGCCCTCTATGTCGACGCCGCCGGAGTCTGAGTCCGAGTCTGAGTTGGCGGCATCGCGGCCGAAATGCCGTGGCACTGGCTTTGGTGTGATGATGGTGATAGGCATGGTGGCCTTCACTAGACGGAGGGTGAAAGTCCTCTACAAGCCTCTCTTACAGGCGAATCTTGCAGCCTCGAGATGCCGCCTTGGTTTGGTTGACTGACGGCTGATCCAATTTACTTCATATAAAGCTGTGAGTGTATTCCGTCCTGTGACTGCTGATATCGTTGTCTATACGGCCGTTTTGTGTTGATTGAGATCTCGTATGCCTTTGTTCGAACATCGAATTTGAAGAAAGTCGCATGCAAAAAAAGAATGGGTCCAAACGGTACCGAAAGATGGAAATAACATTGGGCACAACAAGGCCCAAAGCACAATCAGGTAGCGTTTTACAAAAAAAGGTAAAGACAGCGTGAATGTTTACTGGTATACCTTCTAATTCAATTTGATAATACAGTACTATATATATCTACGCATCTTGATATACACATATACATTTATATAAGACACGATGAGTGCGCTCGACGAAAGTTGAGGTAGGTCGCCAGCTGGCGGACAGCTGGCACGATAGCCGATGGTGTCGGCCGATATTGAGGCTCAAAACACGCCATACACGAGGCGCATTGTGATTCACGAGAGTGCCCGATGTTCTATCTGGCCTTCTTGAGCACGATTCGATGCGCCAATGTAGCAAGGGAAAGGCCAAGCAAGCCGCCTGACGTCACAAGGATCATGAGCCTCCATGTATCGTTATTCCCGGTCGCCGCCTTCCGTTTGCATCGTCATCGTCGTGGTCATGCCGAAGAATGAGAGAAAGCTCCGGGTGATTGAGAGGAGAGGAGGGGAGTGTGTTGCACGCCGGTTGCAACACCAAAGAAGAGGGGGGTCATCGGAACAGCCTCCAGAGGCCCATCCATGCGAGGGCGAGCGATATGCCGGTTATGCCGAATCTTCGACTGCGCATGCCGAACATGGACTTGCTCTTGAGGATGGCGGCTCGCTGCTGCTCGAGCTGCGACATGCCTGAGAAGTAGGAGTAGGCCCCGAGGCCCAGGAAAGCACCGCCGCCTGTAGAATGTTCCATGCACGTCAGCAACACTAATGTCGTCTGTTGTCTGCTTAAAGTCCCGAAGGAGGGGAAGGAGTGGACTTGCCAACAACACGGCACGGCAAGCAGTCATCGCCGCGGTCTTCCTTGAGTAGTGTGTCGAGCTTCTCGGGCTTGTCGAGGGCATGGATGGAGGGCACCTTGTCTCCGGCCATGTTAGGCAGGTTGACGTCGATGCTGCTGGGTTAGTGGCTCGCAGATGGTTGTGCGGCAGCAGCGCGTGCTCAGGCTCGTGCTCGTGCCTATGCCTATGCCTTTGCTTCTGTGGAGTTGATGTATGCGTGAGCGTGTGATGTGCCGTACCTAGGGTAGGTTGTTCAGGACTCGAATTCGTGTATGTATGTGAGCGATGTGACGTTGCGGGATGCGGGATGCGTGCAACTGCAGAATCAAGAAGCTGCTCGTGTTGGTCGCCAAATTTTGTCAGACGCCAGGAACTGCCGTTACGGGACCGTTCTGCGCTAAGCTGGCAGGTGGCAGATCAGTGAGCTCGGGGCCTTGCAGAGGGGGGTTGCTGGGCGGTGGGCGTGCGTTGCGCCTGCCGTTCCGTGCAGCGGATCGGCGCCGCTAAACGTTAATGTTAAGGCGAGTGAGCCTGACAATGAATGCACTGGCAGCAGCCTGCCCAGGCACCGCGCTCGCGATGGGGACACAATTGGAGAAGGTTAGTGGACCAGGAGCCTCTTCGGACCCCTCAGGCCCCCTGACCCGGCCCCTAATTTCACGTGCATTTCAGCGCCGCTTACTGCACGAGATGCGCCGGCGATTCGCGGGGAAATGCCCCTTAGGTGGCTCCCTCGCTGGTGCATGCGGGGAAGGACATCTGCTGGCGCTCGGCTGACCTGGTCTCGTGGTCTTCCGATCCCATCCTCCTTCCTGCTTTCTCTCCCTCAACACCACATCAGGAGGTATCACATCACATCACTTCACTCCTCTCCAGGCGGTCCAAGAACCAAGAACCAAGAATCAGGGTTGAGGCCCGCGAGAGGCTCGTCTTTACGCTTGCTGTTGCTGTCACCCTGCGTGTGTGTGCATGCATCCAATCGCATTGCTTCGACAGGCTCACTGACAGCATCTTGGACTTCTCTCTCCAGCTTCTCAGCGGCCGCCCGCCTTGGTTCTTCTCCTCTGCAGCTCTCCAAGAAAGACCCTTGTCCTATCCTCTCCTGTCTTATGTTGTACACCTTCTCGATCGCATGTCTTAGACTTTGATCCTCTTCTCCGCATTGTCGATAGCAGAACAGAACTATACGTCCGTTGGTCAGCATCACACGAGGAACAGCACGTCATGGCATCGCAGAGATCCAACATCCTCGCATTGCTTTGAGTCCACACGGGCTTATATACATCTTGATTCATAACATATATACAGCATACAACATACAGCATACAGCACACGAGCATCCTTAGACTATATAAGTTCGACTTGCGTCCGTGGCGCATTTTCATCACTCCCCAGACTTAGATTCTGTTTCCCTGCTTTTATATCCTGCCTAGATACGGAGGCGCATGACTTTGGCTTCTTCTCCCATAGTCTGACGGTGCGGTGTTGTTCATATACCCAATCATGCATTCTTCCTCCTTCGCAGGGGTTTCCTTCCTCATAGCATGGACATGCCGTCTCGCTTCCCCTGCGAGTGCCAGCGTCCTGCCGCGCACCACGGCCCCCCACGCGGAGCGGCAGTCGTCCAGCAGGTCTGGGCACTGGCGTCCCCAAGTACACTTCACTCCGCCTCAGAATTGGATGAATGACCCCAATGGGCTCTTCAAGGATTCTGAGGGCACATGGCACATGTATTACCAATGTAAGTCGATGAGAGGCGGGTGCAATTGGCATATACGGGGGAGTTTCTCAATATCCACTTTCTGGGCGCTGATCAAATCTAGATGGAGAGGCAGTGGATGGGAACGGGATCTACAAAGATTGGGGACATACAACATCCACCGACTTTTACGACTGGGTTGATCAGCCCGTGGCCATTCCGGCGTCGGATTCTCAGGGGTCCATCTGGTCTGGCAGCGCCATCATTGACACCGAGAACGTGTCGGGCTTTTTCTCCAACCAGACAGCGGCCGAAGACAATGTGGTGGCTTTCTTCACCTCCTACACGGATCCCCAGGAAGCGCAATCTCTTGCCTACTCGCTCGACGGCGGCGAGTCGTTCATCCCGGACCCGGACAACCCGATCATCTCCCTGAACAGGCACGGCTTCCGCGATCCCAAGGTGACATGGCACGAAGCTTCGAAGAAATGGATCATGGTAACTACGCTGGGCGATGCCGTCGCTTTCTGGACTTCGTCTGACCTCCGTGACTGGAATCAGACTTCCGTCTGGACTCCCAGCGACCCCGTAGGGATTGTTGAGTGCCCACAATTCCTCACCATCCCGCGCCGCGACGACAGCGGCAAGTTCATCGAGTCTGTCTATGTGCTCCTCATCTCCATCGGAAACGTGCTCTATGAGAATGTCAGATCCGCCGTGCGCTACATGCCAGGGACTTTTGACGGCGAGACGTTCACGCCGACACCAGCTCCGGACGCCGTGCAGAACGGCACCAACTACTGGCTGCAGGACTACGACTTCGGCCCGGACACCTACGCCACCGCCTTCTGGTACGACAAGGACGCGCACGCCCAGGACAGCGTCCACTCCATCAGCTGGGCCACCCAGGCCATCGGCGGCTACGCCTGCTGCACGCCGACGGACACCGAGGGCTGGCGGCACACCATGACCACGGCGCGCGAGCACTGGCTCGACGCCGACTACAGGCTCGTCACCAGGCCAGCCTCGACGGGCCCGGTGGCCGGCGAGCCCATCATCGACAAGTCAGACGTCGAGAGCGTCGAGTTCGCCTACGACGACGACCTGCAGGCCCAGAACCCCGCCGTGGAGTTCACCTGGACGGTCCGGGCGCGGGCGGACACCACCGCGCAGCTCGCGCTCGTGAGCACGGAGACGGGCGAGAACCTGACCGTGACGGTGGCCCTGTCGGCCGGGGCGGCGTCGGTCTCGCTGCACCGGTCGATGCAGGGGTGGAGCAGCGCCTCGCACATCGACGACTGGTCCGAGGCCAGCGTAGAGCCCGCCTCGGTGAAGGGCGACGAGGCCACGTACAGCATCTATGGGATCTACGACCGCTCCATCTTCGAGATCTTCGTCAACGACGGTGACTCGAGCGGCACGATGCTCTTCTTCGCCAACGGTGTCGTCGATCAGATCCTCGTTGGCTCAGCGGATAGCATTAATAGCACTGGCACCAGCGGTGGCGCGTCAGCATCGTTTGACTTCAAGGCCACGACGCTGAGGAGCGTCTGGGGCTCGTCAACGTCTTCCAAGTCCGCGGTAGAAGAGACTAGGGACGAGGGCGTCATCAGGAAACAGGGGTCTGATGATTACGTTGCTCTCGGCATCCAGCGTCGCGAGTCGTCGACATCGTCCAAGTCTTCGGCTGAGACATATGTAGATGAAAGCGTCATCAGGAAGCAAGGCAGTGCTAGTTTCAGGCCATTAGGATAGGGTATCTACATGTTACTGATCAAGTCTGGATATATCGTGCCAATCAAATATAAAAAGGGGTATTAATATTGGTATTCTGCAGATATTTGGTCGCTCCCCTCTTTCAAATAACGCCGAATAGTGAATCATGACGCCATCAGAGTAGTAAATAGTAACAGTAGTATGTCAATTGGCCGTGCTTTGGGGCCATCCAGATCCGTTTTCCAACAGATGTATATAGACCAATACCATAGGTAAACACTCGTTCTTCCTTCCAAGCCTTGGGCTTATCTTGCTCGTCAATACCCTTCGTATGTTTCGTCCGGGTTTGGGGGGCCGCCTCGCCCCTTTGGTGCCAACTGCCAACAAGGGGTCAAGAGCTTACACTGATCCGGTCGGCCCTTGGCTCTATAAGTCGATGTGCCTTGTCGCCGTACTGCCCTTCCTTCTATTCCAAAGCTTTTGAAGAAGCTATGCCAGCCACCCTCAGCGGATATATTTTTGCTGCCGGAACGCCATATGGTCAAATCCTCCGCTCGTCCTGGCACAATCTGATCTGGAGACCTCGCAATATGGTCCCACCGAATGCTGAAATATGTATAGCAGAAGAAGAATAACAATAAATCATCCTCAAGGGCCCCCAATCACCTCTCCTTTTGTTCCAAGCATAGCGGCCTGGCCATCGAGCTTGTCGTAGAAGGCGTTGACAACAGGTTCGTTCCTATAGTCGAGCTTATGGCCACATCTCGTCCACGTTACGTCCTCAGCCTTCGGGCCCGACGCACAACATGAGCCCCAGCAGTCGCCGAACCGATCCAGTACTGGCATGAAGCGGTTGGTGCGCCGCGTCTCGTCAATGACGTGTAGGATAGTCGGGATCGCCACCTCGTGCATGACCGTGAAGCGTACGAAGATCTCGGAGAGGGTAATAAAGTCGGTAAAGAAGCGTCGTGGGACATAGTAGATGTCGCTCCAGCCGAGGCAGAACTGATCCCGGCGGAAAGGAGGCCTGTCGTCGTTGATGGCGGCAATGGCGGACAGGGCGTCCTGGTGGTAGTTCCTGGCCCACCCCCACCAGTTGTATTTCGAACTATCATTCATACACGTAAATTGGGGTCCTCCAAATGCGCTCTCCCTTGCATCAACCACGGAGGGATACCAGATGTTCTCGAAATCTGAGGACGCCCATGCGAGAGGGTCGATCCATGCATCGAAGTGGTAGTACAATAGACCCTCAACATCGGGTTGGGTGTCCAGCGCAAGTTGCATGGTTCGCGCTACTTGTTGGTAAATGAGGAATGCGTCCTCGTACTGATCGTTGGTGATGTTGTGATATTTCTCGGTCTGGTTTGGCATGCTGTCAGGCATGGAAATATGTATCGAGTGGAAGAAGGGTTCGTATTTCCTAATCATGGGGATTCTCTCCGGCCGGCCAGAGTTCCACCGGACCATGGCAAGGGTGTTGTTGAAGGGCGAGATAAGGATTTCCCCTTTGGTCGAGGGGTGCGTGGGTGTCTTAGGGGTGCTCGGTTCACCTTTGCCAACATTTATGTCCCCTAGTGTCGAGGCGAACATGGTGAGGAAAACTGACACAACCACGGTGAAGAGTGTCGAGACGAAGAGCACGGACTTGCCCCATTGTTGTAGGACTTGCCACGAGCTCTTGCCTTCGCTGCTTGGAGGCGGAGCATTCGGATCCTTCGGCGGCGGGTTGTCCATGTACAGCCATGATGCAATAAAGACGACGATAGTGCCGGGTATCACAAGGAAGCTTAGAGATGTGCCAAACAGAATCGGTGAGATGTACAGGAGAATCGCCGTTGCGAACGCAGTCGCAAAACACTTGATGACGGCGTCGGCGTCTGGGTGGGTCAGCATGGTGTCTCAGCTAGCATGTCTCACTTCTTGACTTACATCTATAGACCGCGGTGATCGCCAGGCCGATGAAAACATTGCTGACAATAACCATGATTGCTCCAAAGCTATTGTAGCCCTCGAAAAATCCCGGCTCGTCCTCTTTGAACATGCTAAGCATGATGTGGACCATCAGGTTGACAACAGAGCCTGCTGCGTACAGAATCATATTGTCTGCATGCAAGCTTGACTCGTCGCTTTTCAATAGAGCCTGGTTGTACACGCCAGATGATGCACTCAGGAACACCTGGAAGATCAGAAGGAAATAAGTTCCGAAGGAGTAGGTGGCGCCGGTCTCAGGGTTGTATTGTGTGACCATCAACCCGCAGACCTATATAACTGTGAGTAAATGCCATCGAGCAAGATCTGAAGGCCTTACCTGAATGATAATAGCGATCCACTGGATCTTGGATACTTTGGCATTAAGCGTCACGATCATCACCAAGGCGGTGATGAACGTAACGCCAGCCTTCGTAAGCTGGATCGTTCCAGGGTCTGCCAGCTTATAGGAAACAAAGATCTACGGAAACTACAGTCAGCAATCCACGGTCGTCTAGACGTAAATCGGCGGAAGGGCATACCGAGTTGTTGATGAGCACATAGAAGAGTGCCAGGTTACAGAAGCCATACCGAACATTCTCGGTCACCTCCCCCCTGATGTAGCTCCAGTATGTCCGCACATTGAGATGCGGGAGTATTTTGGCTTTCGGCGCAACATCGCCGGGCACCTCCACTCCATCAGACCTCTCCTTCTCCTCCATGCTACTCCTTTCCATTGTGGGCAGATCGGAACCAGCGAGCGAGCTATACCCCGAGCCTCCACCTCTTGTCGATGGCCGAATGCCGTCCGCCGCGCGCTGGCGGCATTCTCGGTAGAAGAACCACAGCGACAGGCACATCTTGAGGAATTCGGATATCGTGACGGAGGCGGAGGGGGAGAAGGTGTAAGTGCCGCCGGATTGCGACGCCTTCATGATAATGCCAATGCCGACCTGGATGGCGACCAGGCCCAGCGCCGCAGCGTATGCAGCGCTCTGAGGGCCGGCGGTAACCCATGACAGCGGCTTGAGGAGCATCCCAAGGGGGAGCGACGAAGTAGAAAACGAACGTAGCATCTCGGGCGACAGACGCGAGATGGGGCTGTGACTTTTGATTTAAGCTTGGTCAAACTTTAAAGAGTGTCCCGTCGCAGGTGCCACCGGCATGTCGCTTTCGTCGAACCGTCGGTTGGATATCCAGTTGGGAGAGCGGTAGTGGTATAATCGAGAAGAAGAAGGCTACAACACAGACAGAAACAAGGAAAGCAAGCAATAGGCGCTCAACCTGGAAGCAAATCAAATCTGACAGCTCAGACAAGAAGAAGACTGTCGGTATCGGTGTCGGGGTCGGTGACGGTGTCGCTGGTGATGGCTGAGCCCTACGAGACGAGACTTGGTTGCTGCTCCTGAAGGAAATGGAAATGGATCCTTCTGACGGGTGGCCCCCCCAAACTACGGTACCCTGATGTACATCCAGAAAAGCCCACTGCTCCTATAATAATTTAAGGCCGGCGGCGTTCTTAGCACCTCGTTCTGCTGCAGGTGCATACGTACCGGTGCGGGAAGGCAGGACGCTAGAGAGAGTTGGGCGTATGGGCGACTGATACAGTGTGGACTGCGAGCATACTGCGTACTGAGGAGTGGGAGCCTGGGTTAGGGGGCTCATTGAACCCCCGCTGGGGGCGAAGGCGTGGGTCTGGCGGGCAGCCGCTGGACCAGTCAGGGGGTTGACAATTGCATGGCAATTACCTGACTGCAGCAGCAGAAGGAACACCCAAGGTAGTAGGTAGGAGGTACTATGCAGTAGGCTGGTAGGGTAGCACGGTAGCTCAAGCAGCATACAAGTCGGGCGTACGGTACCGTCCGTATTATTCGCAGCAGGCCTGTCTCGTAACGTTTACAACAGCCCACGAAATGCCTGATGAGAGCAAAAGTCTGGGTGACCTATCAGCACTAACACTAAGATGAGCAGCAGGGCTCAGCGTTCACGGCCAAGCCCAAGCCCAAGCCCAAGCTCAAGCCCATGGGATGGCTCGGATGGATGTGCGGCGACTCGGCTGCTGAGTAGCCGTTTTGTGGCACTCGCTGCGTACACAAAGCTGCACCTTGGCGGCACAAGCTGTGACAGTTGTGATTTTCTCAGTCTTAGTCTCAGTCTCTGTACGAGGGAGGCCGGGCTGCTGAACACGCAGGAGCGATGTAATGCGATGCGATGCGATGCGATGTGCCATGCTGCGTGCTCTGTGCTGTGATTGACGGTGGCGGCTTCCCCCCCCTCGCAACTGCCGTCAACGCGTCAGTCCTCCTGCCGTGTAGCTGTAAAATATCCCACTGCTGCCTTGATCTTGATCTTCGGCCTCCCGTTGTGTTGTTTGGGGGGGAAGGTGTTTCCTTGATCAAGGCCCCTTCTCCATTGTGGCTTCCGTTTCCGTTTGTGTAATGAGGCTCTAGTCGTAGGGCTACCACGGCGTACAAGCGCCTTCCGGAAGGCCAATGTCGGTGGCAGCGACTTCCCAGGGAGCCAGGCTCGCTAGTAGGGAAGCACCTTCCGTCAGACGCGAAAATCCCAAGTGAGTTGAGAGAGCGAGAATCCCTGTAGGTAATCTGATACTGAGCAAGTGGGCCAGGGCCTGGAGCAGATTCCGACAACCAAATTTAAAGTAGCCCCTGTTCGTCTCTGCTTGGTATTCGAGCCTTGACTCTTGACGCCCTCCCCCCAATTAGCACTCTACCTGGACTTGCAAGGAAAGAACCCCCCTGCGTGCAACGCTCTTGCTCCAAGAAGCAGGACCTCTTGCTGTACCCAGCAGAGGAGGGATGACGTATGGGAAGGAGCTCCATGATCATCTGCGGATCACGCTCAGTAGCAAATCATGTATAATTCCTCCAGGCAAAGTCTCCCACCTCGAGACAGGAGGACGCGTCGCTCTCGTTACTACTACGCAGTAGATCCAAGTGAGATGAAGTCATCGGCCATCACCTCAGCACTTGGTTGTACTCGGGTACATACTGTACAGTACAGTACAGCATGGGGAATTCAATGCGGCACCTTCCGGACAATCCCCTACAGTGCAGACAGTGCAATGCAACATGATTTTCGCAGGCAAGCCCCAAGCCTAACCCCTGACTCTAGCGTTCGACTACCGGTACAACATTATTGATAAATACCAATATGCTTTTTCAATCACACTCCTTGTTGTCATCATGAGAGAACATGCCCTTGCTCACTTGCAGCGACCTGTCGATGGAACGGCGGCTGGTCTTGGGGTGACCGGGATGGACAATTGACATGACAGCCACGGCGAGACAGGTTCATTATGAAAAGAGACTGATCATCTGGATCGCTTGACCGATGATTGATATTGTGGGTATCTGCCACACCTCACTCCTCACTCGATCCTTCCTGTGTTTCGCAGCGTTCTGTCGATGATCCGCTAGGACCACTCAGCGGCACAACCTCACAACCTTAGTGGAAACTGCAGGCGATAGCCTACCATATCCCACAATTGGCTACAGATGGATTGCTGCGACACTGCACAGCCCGGACCTACACTTTGTCGCCCTCAAAGCTGTTTTGTGTCCGTCACCAACCGGCTCGAACGGATCGCTTGGTTTCACTCTTGACTTCATGATTTTTGAAAACCTAAAATGGTAAGGAAAAGGGTCGCACTCGCACCGTGCGGTCACTTGGCGAGGGGAGTTGACAACTCATTTTACTTCAGTCGTGTTGGAGATTATCAGCTTGAGACTAAGAACGGTTACTACTAACGCTACCGTCCTAACCCCTGGAGTCCTTTGCAGCCTGTCGTAACGCCCCCATTTCAGCCGCTTCAAGGGCCGAAAGTTCGATGCCTCTGGTTTCATTTCCGCAACGACCCAATCATGCAGCTCCCCTAATCGTGCGGTGTGGTGGGAGGGGAACCATAGCTCCCTATCCATGTGCTCAGCACACGCTGCTGAAAACTCCGAGTCTAACCAGTGAGCATCAACAGGCTCAAGTAGGCATAGGCCGTGGTGCTTTTTCCGATCTCTGGCTGTAGCCACACATCATATGGTTCTCAAAGAAGCAAGGCCTGCCGGATGGTCACCCGGACGAGAATGCAGGTGCAGATCGCCCGTCAACTCAAAATTACGCTCGGCGAGGCTCCATCTCGCTATATACGGCGATATTTGCCCCGTCTGACATGGGAGACTTCAAGAGCCAAAACAAAACGATAGAAGCTGTCGAATTTACCGATTTATATGACACCACCGGCAACTTACACCAGAGTGTTCTAAGACAAGGAATAGGATGAGAAACAAACCCCGACGTTCCCGCTCAGCATCGTACAGGCACAGCTATTTCGTCATTGGAACTTGATGACACATGTTCCTTGGCGGGCCGAAGTGTACCGTCCAGCGCTTCCCTCCCCTGAAGATTGCCGTAATCGACTGTCGCTAAATCCTTCCACTCGCTCGCGGTGAGAGATTGAGAGCGACCGATCGAAAACCGAGGCAGGATTGTATCAGTCGGTGTGACTACACCTTCAGGCTGTTTGCGACTTACCGGTCGGACTTAAAGTGGCTCACGACCGTGACACGTCCGGAAGTCTTCAGGGCATGAAAAAGGGGAAACACGTCGGAACGGCCTCCTCATTCTTTTTGCCTTATCAAAGACCAAACAAATCAAATTTGATTTGTCTCTGATTGTGCAGCACGCAAAAAAAGTGACGTGAAATCTCTCCAGCCATATTGGGCGCAAACGCTAATACGCGCGGACTACGCTAGAAGACATGCCGAGAGATAATTGTCTCCTCCCTAAACCCCTTTCTGGACATTCCGTTCCCCCCTTGGTGAGAGGAGACGTTAAGGGGATCGTCCCTGCAGGCTCACAACGGGCTGCAGAAAGTCTTCTCGGGCAAAAAAAAGAAATAGGGGAGACATCAAGAGGCCGTTCGGGTGAGGCTAGCACCGCTAATCGTCCGCCACCCCATCTTTAGCGCTGCACGTCTGTACCATACTCCTGGACAGGCTGGCTCGCTGGGCCGCCGACCGACCCTCCCACGCCGCTGAGGAAGGCCGAGGAAGGGCTATCCGGAATTAGAATTAGCATTTCATCAACGTGCGATCTACGAGTACGGCGGCCAGACTAATCCTACAGTAGGGCTTGCCCCCCCTACCACCACGCCTCTTTCAGGGGTCCTGGGCTCGCTGGGGTCTGTTTGATGAGCCTTGCAAAAATTACGATAAGTTGCAGTTCGCTTCACAGGCTTCCTTTGCTTGTCAGCCCCTGAACCTCGACCGCGTGCTTTTGCGCAGGTCGCTGATAGGTGGGACCACGGTAGCCAAGCTTCAGTGAGCAGATACACGAATTACGGTACCCTAGGATAAGGAATATAAGGTAATGTACTCAAGTAAGGTCCTGGTAGGCCTGGAAGCACCATATGGGTCCTTAAAATGGAACGTTATTACTACCCGACTTAGTCAGTTACAGTGGTGGATGATCTGTACACTTATTCTCTAAGCGTTGACGTGAGAGATTGACGGGAGCCCAAAAAGCACGGTCCCCATTTCCATGCCACTATCGGCCTGTCCTAATCACTACCGGCGGTGACTTACGGGTACTTTGCCCTACCTTACCGTAACATTAGCCCGCTTCATCAGTCCCCCTTCCCAGGCTGAAGCCGCGAGAGTTCTCAATTGCTAAACTGCGCCTCTGTCGCAAGTGTCGTATCTCTCTCTCTCTCTCTCTTTGTTTTCTTAATTCTACCCTCGTCTTTCGTTGACTGCCTCGCTTGAGCTGCACATATTCTGCCAGCGTTGTTGCTGTTGTTCGTCGTGCATCTGCTTGACATCCTCTCTTTTTTTTTTTTGATATTCATTTCTACGCTGTAGGCAGTTCGTAGTATTGCACACAACGCGAAAATGGGTTCGCTCAACGATCAGGTCAATGGCAACGGCACTGCCCACCGCGACCCTATCAATGTCATCATTCCCATCGGTGGCATTGGCTCGCGGTTTGCGAAGCAGGGCTACCGATACCCCAAGCCGCTCATCAACATTGTAGGCCGGCCGATGCTGATGTGGCTTATCGATAACCTCTCCCTACAGTCTGGCGACACCCTCTGGATGGCCGTCAACGAGGAAATCGACAACGAGTTCCGGATCGGCCAGCTCATCACCAAATCTTTCCCCAGGATCGACTTCAGACTCCACAGGCTGAGACACCAGACTAAGGGTGCCAGCGAGACGGTATGTCTCACTCCACGTGCGCTAGACGCCGTCGAACTGACTTGACTGACAAAACATTCCAGCTCTACATCATCTCTCAGAGTATGACCAAGGAGCACCTCACCCGCAAGACTGTTTCACTCGACTGTGACACGATCTACTGGGGGGACGTTCTGGAGGATGTCCGACGCATGCCCAAGGGCCATGGTGGTTGCTTCTACTTCACAGACGATGGCGACAAGCCCATCTTCTCCTACATCAAGACGGAGCCAAAGTGGGTGAAACAGAACCATCAGGCGTATTTTCACAAACTGACGGTTGTAGGGACGGCCTCGAACGCATCGTGGATATTCGCGAGAAGAAAGCTATTTCAAACAAGGCTAACACGGGAGCTTACGTCTTTCCTAGTGGTGCTGAACTCAAATCATGGGCGTCCAAGAACCTCGACAAGGAGACCAGCCCCGAGGTGGGCGAGTATTATACTTCACAAACAATCTCACAGATGATTTTTGAGGGTGGCATACCATTCCTGGGCATGCCTGTCAGCAAGAAGGATTTCACCGTTGTCGGTACCCCTGAACAGCTTCAGGCTCTTCTCAAGCAGCTCAGCAGCTCGAATAAGGGCGAAGTACCGATCAAGATGAAGAAGCGTCGTTTCTGCTTCGACCTCGATGGAACCTTAGTGGGTTATCCCGAGGTGAAGGGAGACTACTCAACCTGCCCGCCCATTGACAAGAACATCCGACTTGTTCAGCAGCTTTTTAAGGCTGGGCATCACATCATCATCCAGACTGCCCGCAGGATGAAGACCCACGATGGCAACGTGGGATCTGTTCTCGCGGATATTGGCCCTGTTACCTTCGCACAACTGGCCAAGTACGAGATTCCATTCCATGACATCCACTTTGGCAAACCCTGGGCGGACGTCTACGTTGACGATCTTGCCGTCAATGCCAATCTAGATACCATGCGCGAGATAGGCTGGCTATTGGAGGAATCCGATCCTTCTTCTTCTCTTCTTGGCGAGGATGCTCCGCCGGTGGACGACTCGGCTAAGAAGGAGGGCATGATCGCGGCACGCGATTTCAACACCATCCAGATCGTTGGTGGCAAGGTCGTTAAGTCATCCAAGTCTGAGAACATCCTTGGCGAGCTATACTTCTACTCTCACATGCCGAAGGCGCTGTCGCACATCTTCCCCAGTGTCTACAGTGTCGACTACATTCCCGAGACCGGCACGTACAACACTATCATGGAGAACCGTCGTGGTTTAACCTTCAGCCACCTCCTTGTTGGACGCTCCATCACGAAGGGACGCCTGCTTAGCTTCCTAAAAGCTCTTCATACCATCCATGCCACCCCTAACCCCGAGAAGCCGAGCCTCGAAATTCCAGCAGCTTTAGCTGCTAAATTTGCTAAGCACTCCGTTGATCAGTCCAGTCATGGAGTAAACATCTACGCCAACTACGGCAGCAAGCTGCGTACCCGCTACGAGAAGCACCGCGACCGATACGATGCTCTCGGTCCTCTGGCAGAGAAGCTGTACTCTAGGCTTGACGAGTTTCTCGATACCTACGAAGCCGAGGACAAGGGCGTGTACGCGGAAGTCATCCATGGTGACCCCGTTTTTAGCAATGCTATTATGTCCAATGATGGGCAGCTAGTATCCTTCATCGATGTACGGTGCCGACAGGAAGATCTTTTGACCTCGGCTGGTGATATCCATTACGATCTTGCGAAGGTCCTGCAGTCCCTCTGCGGCTACGACCACATCCTCTTTATGGCCGCCAATGAAGCCGATCTCACCGGAGCCCTCGAGGAGGGTGCCGACCATCTGTTGGACGAGGCCGACCGCGACCTTCTAGAGGAGTTGCGTGGCTATTTCTTCGAGTTCCTGGAGGAGACTTACGGGGTGCGCATTCATCGCAAGACGCTGTACCGCATCACTGCCAGTTTATACTTCAGCTTGATTCCTCTACATAACCCTGCTCTCGGCGCTGTCTTCCTGCGCATGTGCAAGGAAACGCTCGATAAAGCTTACGGCATCTCAGCCAGCAGCGGCCACCGGACGCCAAGCGGAAAGCCCCTGAGCAGGCGACCCAGCAGCCTATTCGACGAAGCGAGCTCTCCCCAGCCTCAGACTGTGACGAGTCCCAGCGTGAACGGCCGTCTGAGCGCGCCGACCGTTGTGGTTGGGAAATAAGAGCAGCCACAGACGAGCAGTCCACCAGAAAGATATCATGGACGCGAGGTTTGATTCTTGTAATATAGTAGGGCTCCAAAGACGGGACAAAGAGCGATGCGAAAATGGGATAGTACGATGCGAATGAACAAGCAACAAGAGCGGCACAAATGGCGTTTTGAATCTGTAGGATAAGCATTGCTTGCAGATATGTGTTCAAGTAGGGGCCTAGTTTGATAGTTCTGAGATCCCTTATTGACCCCTAATGTCCATTTCCTGTATATCAAACAGCGGTCATATATGTACAATCTCCAGATTGTATTTTTTTAAGCACACATAAAAGATACCAGTATTGATTAAGTAGTTATTCTAAAAAGTCAAGTATCTATCTACTATGAGTACCTGAAATGGAGATGATGTTTCGGTGGCTTGCAGCTATTCTCGGCCCCACACAAGGGAGCAGTGGGGAGTGGACTTTCACGAGCCATTGCGTCAAGGTGGGATGTACCTGACCCAAGCTTCTCTCTTCACCACCAACATCACCTCAATGTATTCACAGCACACGAGACAGCCATGAACGGCGTCATTGAGGCGCTGCACATCTACGATGAGCGCCAGTATGTGAAACCAGCCTTCTAATAAACACAAAGGAAGCCTCAAAGAATACACCGCTGACCATCCCGTAGCAGCCCCATCCTCTCCCATACCTACACCTCTCGACCACTCTCCGCAACACATCTCTTACCTCTCTACCTCGCGCACCCAGCACCAAGGCCGTCCTTGATCTTCCTACCCAACACGAATCCGCCGACACTCGTATTCAGTCTCATCCACAGCAACCTTCTTCTTCTGCTCACTACGTCATCCGAGGTCGAGCCCCTCCTAGCGCTCGAGTTCCTACACCGCGTAGTCGATGTCCTCGAGGAGTTCCTCGGCGCGCCCCTGCTAGCACACCGCATCGAGTCCAGCTACGATGTCGTAGCACAGCTGCTCACGGAGCTCTGCGACGCAGGGACCGTCTCGACCACGGAGCCCAACGCGCTGCGCGACCTCGTCGAGGTCGAGGGCTGGGCGTCGAAGCTGCTGGGCTCGATCCAGCTGCCGGGCGGCAAGGCGATCGACCTGGGCCGCAGCCCGAGCCCCTCGCCGCTGCTGCTGCAGCAGAGCGCGGCGCCGGCGCTGGCGCTGCCGTGGCGGCGCGCCAACGTGCGGCACACGAGCAACGAGCTGTACGCCGACGTCGTCGAGACGCTGAGCGTGACGCTCGCGCCCTCGGGCCGCCCCCTGTCCGCCTTCGCCCACGGCACCATCGCCTTCACCAGCAAGGTCTCGGGCGTCCCGGACATCACGATGAGCCTGACCGCCCCGAGCGGCAAGCACAACCTCGCCGGCGTCATGGAGCTGCCCGTCTTCCACCCGTGCGTGCGCCTCGCGCGCTGGAGGGAGCACCCCGGCGAGCTGAGCTTCATACCGCCCGACGGGAGGTTCATCCTGGCTGGGTATGAGGTGGATCTGTTGCCGTTCAGCAATGGGAAGAGCGGCAGTCTGAGCGCGAATAACCTGAAGCTGCCTGTAAACATCGAGATGAAGACAGGGCTGGGGTCGACGGGCTCAGATTTCGAGGTCAGGGTAAATGTGAACAAGATTCTGGGTACCGGCGGAAGCTCTTCGTCCGGTGCGTATGGGAGAGGAGGCAGTTCGGCCGGCAGGGGGTTCGGCGCTGGACCACACACTGGCACTCCTGGAGCCCCGGCTCTCGAGGACCTGACCATCACGGTGCCGCTGCCCGAGAACGTCAGGAATCTGCCTGAGATCAGGCCGAGCAAGGGCGATGCCACGTACAACCCTGGCGACAGGCACCTGGAATGGCACATCCCCACGAAGGATCTGGCGGCTGGCACGACGTACTTTGGGCTACGATGCACGGTCACCGGACCGTTGACGGGCGAGGAGGACGAGGGTGCTTCAGACCCCAACGGCTTCAGCTTTGGGAAGGAGTACGTCTACGATGAGCCGTACCAGGCCGAGCCAGCGGCGGATAAGTTGGACAAGGCGAATACAGAAGCCAGCGGGGACGGCGCGGATGTCAAGAGGGTGGCACAGAATAAGATCCTGATGCCCAGCTCGGCGTCGGTCAGTTTTGCCGTCAAAGGGTGGCTACCAAGCGGAATCAGGGTGGAGAGCATATTGATAGATACCAGGAAGAGCCGAGGGCTCGGGGAGGGCGTGAAGCCGTACAAGGGCGTCAAGTATCTGACAGTCAGCAAGGGAGGCGTAGAAATCAGGTGTTGAAAACACCTATTCCTAAATAAAAGCAGAATATGAAAAGTTTAATCACGCATTATATTTACTAAATTGAAAGCGAACAGTGATTGTCGTGACTTATTAGCTATGTGCACAGTATTACGTAGGATATCTTTATATAAGCAAGTCGAATATCAATACAGGATACCCATCATATCGCCGAAGGTGCCGTAGAGCAGAGACTGAACTCTCCTGGCTCAAATAGGAGTTATACAACATCTTCCTTCCATCGCCTTTTGAGCGTCTACTCGGTGACACGGGTTAATAAACCAGCCTGACAGCCAGAGCCATCGTAGAGCATCACAGATCAGCGCCTTCTCGTTGTCAATATCCATGCCCCGTACGCGACCACAAGGGCCAACCATCGCAGGAACGCACCTTTGGGCTCCTTGCCGCCCAGTCCCAGAACAAATCGAATCCAGTAGCTCAGCCCCTTGATGACACGGCCGTTGCGGTCAAAGTTGGGTCGCTCGTCTCGCATAATGCTCATCCGCTTCATCTCGCTCCACTTGTATGGCATGTAGCGGATGCGGATCAGCTTCTCCATCCAAGCGGGCGTCTCGGCCACGGATCGGTAGTGCGTGAAGGCATCGAAGCCAGCCTTGCCGCGAGAGGCGCCGCCCATTCCGGACCCGCCCACGCCGCCGAAAGGCACGTTGTTCATTGACGCGTGGAAGAACGAGTCGTTCATGGTAGCGCCGCCTGAGGTGATCTCGTGCAGGACTGTGCGTTGGTCTTATGTTAGTGTTGTCAAGCATATAGGACAATTGGTAGGGAAGCCACGTACCTCTCTGGTTCTCCGCTTTTGTGCCGAACGTAAAGAGTGCCAGCGGAGTCCGATCGACGGCGTTTGCAATATTGATTGCCTCAGAAAGGGTATTGACGGGCAAAACGGCAAAGATGGGACCGAAGGACTCCTGCTCCACCATCGAATCCTGATAAGAATCGACCAGCACGGCCGTGGGCGCGATGTACAGCTCGGACTGATCTATCTCGCCGCCCATGACGATCTTGCCCTTGCTCTCATCGAGCATCTTCTTCATGCGTAGGAAATGCCTCTCGTTGATGATTCGTGAAAAGTCCGGACTTTGCTTCGCGCCATTCGGAAAGAATTGATTGTATGCCTCGTTGAGGCCCTTAATAAACTCATCGACAACCTCTTTCTCGACTAGTACGTAATTGTGTGACAGGCACACCTGGCCAGCATTCAAGGCCTTGGCCCAGAGAAGCCGTCTGGCTGCCAGCTTGGGGTTTGCGTTCTTGGTGACAATCGCCGGGTTGCGGCCTCCGAGTTCGAGGGTGATGGGTGTCAAGGTTTCTGCTGCCTTCACGGCTATGATCTTGCCGACCTGAGAGCCGCCGGTGTAGAAGATCTTGTCCCACTTCTCTTCAAGCAACGCTGTAGTTTCTGGGACGGCTCCGTTGACCACACGGAAGGCGGAAGTGTCAAGGTTCTTTTCGAGCATCTCCTGGATAGCCATAGCCGTATTCGGCGCACCCTCAGACGGTTTGATGACAGCAGTGCAGCCGGCAGCAATGGCGCCTACGAGAGGGACAAGAATCAGCATTATGGGGTAGTTGTAAGTGCCGATGATGAGAGAGGCGCCGAGAGGCTCTGGGCGGCTGCGGATCTTGTGTGCAGCAAAGATAAACGGCACGAACGGCGAGCCGAAACGTTGTTCACTAGCGAACTTGTCAAGATGATCACACATCCACACACAGTCGTTCTTGACCCAGCCGATCTCAGTCAAATGGGCTTCGTAAGTCGACCGGTGCAAGTCGCGGCGCATAGCCTCTTCTAGCTGTGGTGTGTGGTCGACCATGGCCCAGTACAGTTTTCGTAGCTGGACCTTGCGCCATTCGATGCTCTTGGTCTTGTTGGTGCGGAACGTGGACCGGACCGTCTGGCAGATCTGAGGAATGGCATCTAGATCTGTAGCCCTGTAGGCTGGTATCAAATCGCCCTTGAGATCCATGTTGATAGACGCTGTTTTGACGATTCCAAAGGAGTCCAGTAATTTGCAAGTATGCGTTGACCAGCAACCAAATGACTCTCGAGGTACAGTACAGAGCTTGGATGTCGCGCGATGAGGTCCGTTACCAAATCCTGAACAGGGAGAAGATTAGATCAAATCCTGCTTCTCAAGTAGAATGCGTTTACCGCAGTAAGGACGTGTAGCCTCGGCCAGCAAGACGGCGATACTCCTGGCGGAAGGTTCGCAAAATGAAAAGTCCGTTTGTAGTTGATCCGACCTCCGGTAGGCAGTTTATGGTTGCGAAGGGTTGGGTGGAAGTGAAGTCTGAGGAAACGGGAAGGTGCCGCTATATTTCATCCCGACTCCGTTCCATCGACCATTGCTCGGCTAGCTTTTAGTTTTGAGACAAGACAGGGTAGCATCCCCAGCAAACATGTGAGAGAGGGGAGGCGATCTTAGCTCTGGAGCTACTGATAGAATGCAAGATGCCGTGCCGTTAGTGTATGGAATGATTTCACAAAGGCAACAAGGGACAGCTTCCCCACACTTTCACCATGCAACACCAACAAACTGCCGAGGCTTCCTTTTCGCTGATCTCTGCTGCTGCACCCCTGTGACACTCTGCGTTCATCTACTCTTGCTTTCAGAAGCATCTCTAGGACCCCGAAACCCATGAATTGCTGGAAACAACACTTTAAAGTAGCTGCTCGTATACCGCGCTGCTAGGCCGATGTTCCGGACTCGACCCGGCGAATTGGTCGGATGCATTCCGTCTATCGGACGGGCTCCGCGGAGCGTGCTACGACATTGGAATCAGCCAATGCGATTGGCTCTTATGTCTTCCATCGCAAAGGCAGATTACCAAGCGCAAGAGTGCTTGGCGTATCGCAAAGTGAGGACGATGAATAACAGACAAATAGCTCTTGGAATCAATGGTTATGCGGCTTGTAGGTGAGAACTGTTGAGTATTACGTTCGAAGCATCTAGTGTACTTGATAAACAGATTCGGCAAGCAGTCTTATCCCCACGTGGTGAGATGTTTAATACAACTCCAACTGGTCTTCGCAACTCCGACTCCAGAGTTTGGGGTCGAAAACCTGCCACATTTCGTCGGAGATAATATAACCACATCACAGACTGGTTCAAGCTACTTACAATTTACACGAGACGACAATACTGCTGGTATCATATTTGATTCTATTATTGATACAATTGAGATGCTACATATATGACATATACGTACATGCCCTCGTACAATGCTCGAGACTTGTGGAGCGTAATATGAGCCCTGGATGTCTTCGAGATCTTTCGCACCTCGATATTACAGTACGATGTCACACCAAGATAAAATGCGACATGCGATACCGTTGTGGACAACACACAACGTATAACGAAGCCAGTTACGTAGGCTCGAATGCTGTGATCAGTTCGTCTGGCAGGTTTATCGACGAAGTTGCTTCTGGCGATGTGCACCCTTGTGCGGATGGGCTGATACGAGCTCCGCCACCCTGTCTGAGATTGAAGGTGCGGCAAGAGCTTGCTTGATTCTCTCCTGTCCGTCGACTAGTGTCCCGTCGGCTGCCTTAGCTTCATCCAACAACAAAGCTTGCTGTCGAATCGTTTCTAATTCCTTCCTTCTCTCCTCTGTGATTCGCCATTCTTTGGGGAACTTTGGCTTGATCTTGAATGTATGATGTCGGGTGTCAAGAGGGACATCTTCGAAAGTATCCTTCGGATCCTAGAGTATATCTTAGCAACTGGAATACTGCAATTGAACTCAAGATCTAATCGTACCTTTGCCTCTGCAATCAGCTTGTCCACCATGTCGGAGAGATATCGTTTGTTCTGAGCCTGGTGCTCGAACATCTCGCAACTCATGTGGACAATCTCCGTCTCTGGGTTGTACCGGGGTCCGACCAACTTCTTTAGCTTCAACTCCTGAACAGGCGTAAGATCAAAGTCCGCCGGACAAAACTCAACCACAACCTTCCTCTCGGCCGGGTGAAATTCTCCCATATATGAGGTGGTTCGGAAGCGTAGAGGCATATCCTTCGCAGGTGGCTCGAAAGGTTTCGCGAACTCTGTTCCTATGTAAGTGATCTCCTCAGGATATCAGTTGTCTAGATGTAGGAGCTTACTGGAAAGCAATGGCATTTCCCAGATGGCAATGCGAGCATATTCTCTGTGCTCCCTATGCTCCTCGAGCTTCGCGTGTGCCATGCTAGTTATGTCATCCTCGTTGAAAGCATCCTCACCACTCTCCTGATCCCAGACCACATCGGTGTCTTGCTCCTCGTCATTCCAGAAAGACTCTTTCTTCGGGCGTATTATGTTTCTAAGCGGAGCAAGGGCTTGTCTGGTGCGAGAGTTGGCTCTGTCGATGGTCGAAGCTTCCTTTAGGATCTCTTCTCGGTTCTTCTCGAATTCGGCAAGTTCCTCGGGGCTTAGTCCTTCACTGGCCCTTTGCACAGCCTTCCTAAAGTCCATAGTCCGCGATTCCGCCTCGAGCTTCTCAAGCTCTTCAGCCATGGCATCGAAGGGTGAAGGCCGTATCTCCTCCTGCATATTGAAATCCTTTATCGCGCCGCCGGAGACGGACTTCCAGGCGACAAAGACCCTGGGAGCGACATGGCGGATAGGCCTTTGACTTCTGCAGCTGCGGCATACTAGCCGCAGTGACTGAGCTGCTGAAGCCATGGCAATTGCTGCTTGTGGTGGTGTGCAGCTCTTGGTGGTTTTGCTACAAGCTGGTTAATGGTCCATCTTTTTTCTTAGTCACATGACATTTCGGCGCTAAAGTGGCGCTTGCCTATAAATGGCCTGCACCGCCACTTAAAAACGCCACAATCTTTTCCCCACAAAATCCACAGCCAAGGTTTGGCCGAGCTCAAGCCTCACAGCCAGTATGGAGACCTACAAAGCAGCTATCACTGTGACCTGGGGTAAGCTTCCTAGCATGAATCAATGAAAAAAGATACTTTGACCTTGATTGCTGACCTTTGCTTTCAAAGACAAGCTTCGAGGTACCCAGGGCCAGGAACAGCGCCTTTGGGAGTGCGAAGACTTGGTGATCCTCCGCACTATCCCCTACAGTCAGGAGATTGAAGGGTCCAACCACGGTGCCCGTCACGCGCTCCCAGCTTCCATCATGGCAGCCAACAACGGTCGCCGTTGCATCGTCACTGGTGGTGCAACCGTGGCTTTCAGAGAGCTATCTGATGAGGTCTTGAAACCCGACTTCCTCAAGGCCCTTGCCAATAACGGCTTCACCCATCTTGACGTCCAATGCGGCAAGTACTTCGATGAGCTCAAAGAGAAGTTGACGAGCATCGATACCTTCGATATCCGAGTCACCTGCTTCCCATTCGACAAGAATCTCAAGAGTCGCTTCGCTGCTCTCCGTGGCGGTCTTCGTGACGGCGGCAACGAGAGAGTCCCCTCAGGCTGTGTTATCTCTCATGCTGGTGAGTGAGATCTGAAGTGACCTTGCTTCGGCTGTGAATTACACCATTTGCTTTTCTGAGATAATTCTGACATTGATCTCACAGCAACTGGCACTGTCTTGGATGTATATCCCAATGCAGTCCCCATGATTGTCGTCGCCAATCCTAACCTCATGGACAACCATCAGGACCAGTTCGCCACACATGTCGCGACGAAGCTTCCCCTGATCATTCAAGGCCAACTTGGGTAAGTGCCCTTTCAAGCTCGTCAGAGTCTGCCGTATGTACACTAATTATCTTCCCCAGCGAGATTCACAAGTCCATTCCCAAGGTCATGGAGTTGATCGATCACTGGAAGCTCGATTATCTCCCTCCCTATCGGGCGCCCGCCTTCCCGATGTCGGAGGAGGAACGCATGAAGGTCTTCGATTGGATGTTGTTGGAGTGTTATGAACCCGACTGTCTTGAGAATGCCTTCAGCCACTTTATTGCCGGCGACCCCGAGAAGGTGGTCGAGTTTGAGCGTCAAGTTGCCCAAGCTCAGGACGCCGGGCGTCAGACAGGCTGGGGCTGGGTGCCCCGAAGCATCACCCGCTTCTTCTGGTAAATCCTACACTTTACTACCTCAGACACGACAAGCATGGAAAGGAAGGGTTTCGGCAGCATCTGCAAAGGTGTGAATGGATCGCCGGGAGTACAGGCACTTGTGGGAGGAGAGACAGAGGATAGGAGTTCTTGACATTACACGGTTGGCTTTTAGGACAAGATACCCAAAGTTGATGCATCTGGATTGCTTGACGAAAGTTCACGGAGTTTTACGGTATTGAAAAGGGGCCAGGAGGCCTCAAGAAATTGATTCTATCATCAAATCATGTGTCTCATGGCTGCTGATTTCTGTCGCTCATTGTAAATTCGACGCCGCCCAGATCTTCACCGCCGCATCACCGCCCGTACTGACCACCTTATCACCTACCCAGCAAACACCGTTGACCCCATCTTTGTGGGCATTCAATGCCTTGACACGGCTTCCCGGCTTTGCGAGACTCCATACAAACAGGTTCGTGTCTAGCGCACCGCTGGCAGTGTGTGTTCCTGCATCATTCCAGGCGATACTCATCACCCGAGCAGTGTGCGCTGACCATCGATCCGTGCCGACGCTCCAGTCGCTCGTCTTGTACGCAATGATTTTTCCTGTTGAGTTGCCAGCCGCGAGATAGGAACCATCTTTTGAAAATGCGAGCGCCGAGATCTGAGCCGTGGAGTTCTTCAGCGTGACCACTTCTGAAAGCTTACTGCTCGAGTCCAGCTTATACACGCGGACATTGTTGCCGTCGCCGACTGCGACAATTGGCCCTGAAGCAGCAATAGCAGTAGGGCTGAAGCTCGTGCTTGTCTCACCAACTAACTGGTCCTTTGAAAAGACCACGACTCCAGAGGTTGTCGCAACAACCACGCGGCCATCTGAAGCCGCAACACCCTTCGGCTGGCCACTGAGTTTCTGTGAGGAACCGGCAAATGTGTTTGCAGATTCGTCTACGATGCGAAGTGTATCATCCCAGCCAACGCTGTATGTCCTTCCAGAAGAAGTGGCAAATTGAGTGACTTGATTGGTGTGAGTCTGCCCATCCACAGCCGTGGCAAGTCCAGTCCCGATATTCCACTGGTTCACAAGGCCGTCAAAGCTGCCGGTGTATACGGTCTCCCCTTTCCCATCCGATGCTGCCCCTATTGCTGTGATGCTCTTATTGTGGCCCTGAACAACCTTGATAGGCTTTGGACTACCCTCTGCCAAATAGTTCAGGTCTCCAGACAAGCTAAGACTGAGAATCAGGCCGTCGCTCCTACCATGAGGCCATACAACGCCGACTTGTTGGTCGTTGACATTGACACTGCCTTCTTCACCCAGCCTCCAAGTCTGCACATTCTCTCCGGACTCGGCGTCCCATACACGAACAGTCTGGTCTGCGCTCGCTGTGACGAATCTCTTTGAATCCTTTGCCCAGCTCACAGCAAAGATGCTGCCACTATGTACACCCTCGCCGATCTGCTTCGTCGCCTCCCCCGTCTTGCCATCGTACAGCTGGATGCGCCGATCCGCCCCGACCGTGACCAGCGCACTGCCATCCGGGCTGAAGGCAGTTCCAAACACGAAACCCTTGTGGATGTCACTTTTCGCGGCGAACTTGAACGGCGCCCCGTGCAAAAAGCACATGGCCGAGTCGTCAGACACGGTGGCGGCGCGGAACGGCCGCTGCTGCCTCATGCTGACGGCATTGACGACCTTGCTGTGCCCAGAGACCTCGCCGACGCTGTTGCCGCTGTCCGCCGTGATGCAGTGCCCAAAGCGCTCGCGGCCGTCGCCCACGGCGATGATGCGCTGGCTGTCGCCGTCCCACGCGATATCATTGATGCGCCCGCTGATGATGTGGTACTCGCCCTTGGTGTTGACGGCCTCAACAGCGTCCCACACGCGCACAGTGCCCGAGACGTCACCGGATGCTATGTAGAAGCCGGAGGGGGCGAAGCGGGCGACGGTGGTCGCTGCGGTGTGCTGGGTGTACTGCTTGCAAATGGCTGGGTTGTCGATGGAGCGAACGAAGATCGACTTTCCTGACTACTACAACTTAGAATTGGGATCTTGAATAGAGGCCAAGGATGTGAATACATCGACTTACAGCATATGCTATCCTTTCCCCTTTGGCATCAGTGGAGAGCTGTGTGGGCTGTCCCCGAGTGGTGATCGGGGAGGCCGCTAAGATCTTCTCGATGGTAATAGACATTTTGATTGCCAGACCAAAGCATACGAAAAGAAGAGCTATGAGGAAGATAGTCCGGGTTTCAGTGTGACGGAGATTATCTTGAAACCTGGATGTAAGCTGGTCTTATATTTGGGTACCTATTTCGACACAGCTACTAGCTTTGGAGGGGCAACTCAGTCCCAGAGGCGTTGCGGGGCAGCAGAAGAATGACGACTGCCTCGTGGCTGAAACCGCTCCTTGGCCTGGCCTGAAAGGCAGGATGATCCCCTGTGGCTGATTTGTTACAGGTGTAGACCCACTAAGGGCGATCATTATTCAGGCATCCTCATTTACTCCCACGCCAGTGTAATAAATGTTAGTTTGATAAGGGTATCAATCACTACCTCCTCAACAAGGGTTTACTACCTTTCTAGAAGTTGATAGACTCATAGTAATGAACAGAATACTCGAGATCTTGATGAGTATCATAACTCTCGATGTTGAGCATCTTCACCCTTCAATAATTAACCTTTATTACCCGGGCGGAGGAGCAGATTCAAGGTATCACCGGTTACAATTATGAATGGAGAATTGGATTTCACCAGAGTACGAATTCATTCGGAAACATCTATGTTATCACGCAGGGACAGTCTAGTCTATGATCTAATGAGTTTGCAAGTCCCCTATGAGACATGAGTGTTCATAGGTTTAGGGTATGCAATCATCGTACCCCTGACCACTTTCTCAAATCATTCCGGCCCAATTGAGAGTACAAGCCGGAGCTGGCCCCGATATACTTACTCATTTTGCTTTAATTTTTCCGATCTCTATGATTGTTGCATGTGATGTCTTTGTATTAGAACTGAAATGCCAATACAAATTCGACAAGCACGTAGGTTGCCCCAGACACATAGATCGCTGCCTTGGACAGCGGCCATCGATGGACAATCACAAAATTGGGTGCCTAAGGTCGTGGAGGCAAGAATTTTACTGCCTCATACACGATACTACCACAGTAGTAGGTCACCAGTCGAGTTCGTCCCACTGTTGCCTCATTGACCAGGCACTGATCTCGCTTCGGGTCTCCTGTCCACTGATTCTCTGGCCATGAAACTCATACCATCCATCGTACTCTGATAGAATCTCGCCCTTAATTCGGCCTCCGCCCAGGAACCAAATGTCACCACGGTGGTCATCGCCTCGGAAGGTGTTGCCCTCATCATCATTCCCACGCCAAGCAATGCGTAGTCCTTCGTGAGATGATTGCCAAGGTCGCTCAGGGAGACGAAAGATGCCATTAATGCCGCAGATATCGAATGAACCCCATAGCGAATTGCCATCCAACGTAAGAATTAGGCCAGAGTCGACATCGAGGTCCTGGGATGCGGCAGACAGAGCGGAGCATTCAATGTCGTATCGACCATTGAGGAGGCCAAGTGGCGCCAATTCCTCTTCGGAGTCGTTGCCGTCATAGTCATCCTCGACGTCCATACCATCTCTATCAAGATCGCTGTATTCGTCATCATATCCCTCATCTTCTGAGTTGCCATTTGCTGCCTCATCGAGATTCTCGTCAGGAAATTCTGTGTATGGCGGCGGAGGTTCATCATAATCCTCGGTAGTTCCAAAGGAAGCACTAGGGATGGTAGCTCTTCCGCCACCCTGCATTCCTCCACGAAGGGCAGTTTGCTTCATCTTCACAGGAGTGTGAGAGAATTCATGCGAGGGCTGCTGCCCTGCGCGACTCGGACCTTTGGCATTGCCAGCGGCGGAAGTACCTCCTCGACGAGCCGTTTGCTTGGTACAAGGAAGTGGAGGAGCCTTAGAAGAAGACGGAGTAGCAACCTGACCGGAAGTCTTGGTTCTGTTACCAGCCGTGGCACCACCTCGTCTAGCAGTTTGTGGCTTTCGTGGTGTCTTCCTATCGGCTTTCTCGTTGGGAACCTTGAGAGCAGAGTTTGCTGCTTTGGACTCCTTGGGCTTTGATATCTTCGTTGCCTTACTCGCCGGGGTAGACTTCGTAGTTACGGCCTTACTGGAAACAGCGGGTGATGTCTTCTGTTCCTTGATCTTTGCTACCGGAGCTTTCTTTGCAGTGCTGGCCGGGGCCTTGACAGGTTGCTTGGGTGCCTTTTCTGCTGTAGAACTCCCGGCTATCTTCGCCTTCTTCTTGGGCTGTACCGCAGATTGGATCTGCACTGAACCGGCAGAGTTGACTGAGAATGATAGATTCAAGTTGATATTGGTGGCAGTAACAACAGTAGTATCTGCCTTTCTCTTCGTGCCTTTAGTCGCTGAAGCTGGAATTGCTTGCGGCTTGAGAGCCTTCTTCGCCTCACTCTCACTCTTCGTCCACTCCTTCTTCAGATCTGTCTCAAGTTTTTGAATATGAGCAGGAACAGCAATTTTTCCCTTGCTGACGGCTTCGACTAAGCGCATCTTGGCAGTGCCTTTGGCCTTTGAAGGCGGAAGGCCATAGTGAAGCAATTGAGCCTCGTACCAGTGGGCAGGGGGATCTTTCACGTCGCTGGAGCCTTTAAAATGAGCCTTGAGCTCGGGGATCGTGGCCCGTCGATGGCGATTGTGGCCACTGGCCTCGACATAGATGGAATCCCCAGCGTAGGAGAATCCATCTTTGGCGGCTGGCGGAGCGAGCGACATCTTGTATCTGATAGCTTGGTGTTATCACGAGATGAAGGAATATGATGCTCTTGGGGATGGAGAGGGGTTGTCTGTGCTCGGAGTTTCGTGACCCTGGGCGCCTTGCAGGGGGTTCGATGCTCAGGCGTCAGAGGTTAAGCCACGGAAACAGCAAACCATAGCAAATGTTTGCTTGCGCACCTGAGAAGGAGAAGAGACGGAGTCTACCAAACAAATTGACCAAATGACGAAATAAATCTTAGAAATAGGGAAAGACGCAATAATGAAACCATGGGAGCTCAAAAGTTTGTTTACCTCATCGAAAGCTCCATATGCAAGACCTGACGACGTGAAGAGATCACTGTTGCCTGGACAATCTTCCATTGCCATCGTCGCACGCGAGCATTAAAGCCATCAACCGGCAAAAATGAAATCAATCAATCCAGAAGTGGTAGAGCTTACAGATGGAGAACTCCCTTATTACTTGAAGCTCTTATTCGGGGCTTAATTCGAGCTCAAATGGTCCTTGGTAATAAAAAGTAGTAAACACATGTGGATTCGGCATTGTAATTGTTTCATTGCTGCACAATACCAATCATTAGGTTCAAAAGCTTCTGTCAACCATAGAGACCTGTTGCTAATGGTTGACAGTGGAACTGATCATCCTTGATGTCACTACTATCAAGGGTCGCGATGTTGAAGCTCCCAGTTGTCCACGTGACCTGCCAAGTTATCAGCTTATCGAGCTCGGACCAGATCGAAATCCATCGCGTGGGGAGGGCGTTGCCATCAATCTTGCCGCAGAGATTCAATCATTGTACATTAGTCGGCATTTCGACCTCCAGCCGTCAACTTTTCTCAACTCGCAGACGACATCGCGTTTCTGATTTCGCATAGGCCCAGCGCTCGAAGTCAACTTTGGACGACAACACAACAACTGGTGAGTGACATAAGGCAATCACCTAGCACTCGTTTCTATCCCTATGTCTAAGCTAGTCAACAAAGCCTTGTCTGCTAAGCAACGACCTGGCTGCCTGGTTGAAATGCGACAATCGCACAAACTCGCTGGTGCCGCTCCTATGACAATGGTAAACTAGGCTAACATATTCTTATCTAGACCGCCTTGAATTCTTTTTCGATTGCATGCGTGCGTACTAAAATACAGGTTATACATACATGATGGCGGACACGAACCCAGAGGACAAGGTCCCCAACGACCCCCCGGCTGCGGAGGAAGATGGCAACGATGAGGTGCGCAAATCGCAGACGAAAATACAAGAGATACAGGAGACTTTTTTGCTAATTCGGGGCGAAGGAGGAGATCTCCGCCATGAAGCGACGAGTTGCCGAGATGGAGGAGGAAGCGGCGAAGCTTCGCGAGATGCAGGCCAGCCTTGACCAGCAAAGCCAGGAATTGTCGGAGAACAAAGAGGACGTCGACAGTCGCAGCATCTTCGTGGGCAACGTCGACTACTCAGCATCGCCCGAGGAGATCCAGGCGCATTTCCAGAGCTGCGGCTCCATCAACCGCGTTACGATCTTGCTGGACAAGTTCACGGGCCAGCCAAAGGGGTAACAACAAGCGCGCATTTCGTCGCCGAGATCATAGTTGCTAATTTCATGTTGTGAAGATACGCATACGTCGAGTTTACGGAGCCCAGCCTGGTCGCGCAGGCCCTCGTTCTAAACGAGAGTGTCTTCAAGGGCCGAAATATCAAAGTCGTTCCGAAGCGGACCAACGTCCCCGGCATGAGCAGAGGACGTGGAAGAGGAGGGTTCCGGGGAGGACGAGGCGGCTTCGGCGGACGGGGTGGCTTCAACCCCCGGGGCGGATACCGTGGTGGCTACCGTGGCCGTGGCCGAGGGTATGCACCTTATTAGGGCAGATCCTACATGGCCGAGGTCATGTAGGTGAGACGAGAACGAGGCTCTGCCTTATGATGTGACGGTAGTGGCCATTGCGGATGTGTATGATAGAAGTTTGAGCCAACCGACGTGCCAGGCCAGCTGTCATGGCCGCCATAGTTGGCTCATTCAAGGCGTCTCCGGAAAGGGAAAAGGATCAGGTCCTATTGCATCTTTACATTTACATTGGCAGCCTTTCAGATCATATTCCACATTGCGAGAGAATAGCTCTGCAGATGGAAGGATTTGTAGTACGTCGAGAAGACGCTTTAATCTAACGGTCTTATAGAGCTGCGCGCCTCACTTTGAGTGGCATGTAATAGGTCGTCGAGCTCGGGCGACGATAGCTCCGAGAGTCGAGAGCATTTTGGGAGGTCCAGAGCTTCCCAAGGTTGATTGACTGACTGGCAGCGGCGTTTCTCCACCGAACCACAATGACGGTGTCCGCATAGCAGATAGCCGGTGGCCGCGCATGCTGCCGCACTTAACTGGGTCTCAATTACCTCACAGGCTCATGCGATGCGGTGATTCTGCTCGCCGGGTTGGTCTGGACTTTCAACGTCATTGGGCCATTGCAGCAGAGACAGGAAACATGCCGCACGTGCGAGTCTACGACTTCTGGTGGCCATCCCTGTCGAGCAATTGGCGCCGTGGTGGGGGGGTCGAAGCAGGAGCTGCACATCTCATGCACTCCTCCAAGCAACCAGCATGTGGTTTGTTGCTATGAATACCAGCCAGTACTGCAGAGTGCGCCTTGTTCATCACAAAAACGCTTAATCCCCGCTCCTACCTAGTCTATCTTGACTACAGAAATAGCTCTTGGGTTGCCCGTTTCGTCGCGACGCGTCTAGTTCATACTAGCATCCCGAGGAGCAAGAGACGGATAAGATGGGCGGCCGGGAGACAGAGAGGATGAATCATCCTGAACAGATAAGGAGAGGAGAGGGACGATGAGGGGATTTCTCCTTTATTTTTAGGTCCATCAACTCCTTATGGCCTGGGCGCGATGTCGGCAATGGTCTCCATTCTTGACTAATATGGAGGAGGTGCAGAGGAGCAGAAATCGATTGACTTGATTTAACTGAGTGATTTGCTGGGTGGCGATCGACGCTTGCAGCACGCCTTTGCTTGCTTGAGTCACTCACTACCAAGCTACTTAAGATATCGACATCTCGAAGGGCTCAAGATAACATAACCAAGCCAGAGAGAGACTCGATAATCTGAGCACGTCCGTCATTAGTGTCCGCTTAGTGGGCCATGCACTAGATAGTAGATAGATATTGATACGAAAAAGATACGATGCGATGCGATGCGATGCAATCCACAGGTGTAGCAGCCCTAGAGTATCTCGATTGTTCGATGTGCTGATTGATTCAGCAATTGTCATCATCAGTCGACCTTTTTCGCACAAGGCGCAGTTCAAGACGGGAAATCTAGTCTAGGCGGTTATGTAAGGTTTGGTAGAGTGTGTTTGTTGCCCCTCCTTTATTAGAGCCACAGAGCCACAACTGCAGCGCTGAACGTCGCTGGCTGGGGGAGCGAGGGGAGGTAAGCTGGTGCCGTTTGTGGCCAACCTGGAACCTTTCTCAGTCCGGCCGCTCGCCTTCGGTTCGCCCACTTTCTTGGCACTGCAACCTTTTGGCACCCGTTCCCGGGCCTGTCGTAGTGTCGTAGCGTACTGGCGTACCCCTCGTCTCTTTCCATGCTGAGGTAACTGAGACCACACACATCATGCCTTGTTAGCATAGTAATCCTTTTAACTACCTGCCTACCTACTCACGCCTCCATCACCATTCGGCCGAAGAGCTGCTGCCCACACGACAGCATCGCTTCCATCATCTGCGATTGCCAACATCCGGGCTGGTCCTGACGCATTCCCGCTCGAGTAATCTTGTCGTCTTCGCCGCGTCATTCTAGCGTTTCCCGGTCGCAGCCAGCCTCCCACCAAACAGCGACCAAGGGCGGGGGTACCCGAGAGCACAGCCTCAAGTGCCTTACCTTTCTGGCTTGCAGTCGTCGTCAACCGCCAGCCTTTCCATCCTACCTTCCTCTGACGAACCGATCATACAGCGTCTATAGAACCATCGACCCCTTTGAGGTCTTTGAGCAAGAGATCGTGGGAAAGTCAAGCCAGCGTGCCATCATCCACTGCGATCAAAGATGAGCGGTCGAGGAGACGCTGGGCTGCCTCCGTAAGTACTATCACGATGCCACCCTTTGCGGATTCCACGTGCTGACAGATTCCTGCGAGTAGCCAGGCAAACCTTCGGGTTACAAGTATGAACGCCATTATCCCTCATTGCGCATTCCTACTGACATCATCTTCACCATAGTCATCGCCGCCGACGGCCTGTATAAGCGAGATGTCTTCAGTATGTCCCATGTCCCCCCATGAATCGTGTTCCTATCTTTGTCTCACATTATCGCAGGATTTCCCGACCCTTTCGCTGTGGCTACTATCAATGGTGAACAGACCAAGACGACCGCCGTGTCCAAACGGACACTCAACCCTTACTGGAATGAGAGCTTCGACTTGTACGCAAACCTTTCCATCCGATATACATATCAACGAGTTGCACTGACACATGACCTCCAGTCGAGTCAACGAGGACAGTATCCTCGCGGTCCAGGTGTTTGACCAGAAGAAGTTCAAGAAGAAGGATCAAGGCTTCCTTGGCGTGATCAATATCCGTATCGGGGATATTATCGAACTTGCTCCAGATGCCGACGGTATGTGCTGGTGTAATGCCTTGCGGCTAGGCCTTTCGCTAACATACGCTGAATAGATCAAATGCTCACCCGGGATCTCAAAAAGTCTACTGATAACCTAGTCGTCCATGGAAAGCTAATCATCAATCTGTCGACTAATCTGACCTCCCCTCCCCGCGGCCAACAACAACCGTCCGCATCCAGCAGCCGTCCATCTCTACTTGCACCCCAGGGTTCGAACTTGTCCTCCATTGCCCCTGATCGAGTTGCTGAGAGACCAAACTCCGCCATGTCTGGACCAAACGGGGCCGTTAATGGAGGCTCATCGTTGAATCTACCTCACCGACCGGGGAGCATGACCGCACCCTCGGCTCCCCAGCCGAACGGCACCACCGGCCATCCTAGAACGAGCAGCACATTGAGCCCATTCGAAGATGCTCAAGGACGCTTGCCTGCCGGCTGGGAACGTCGTGAAGATAACTTGGGTAGAACGTACTATGTAGACCATAATACGAGAACGACGAGCTGGACCCGACCAACTGCCAGCGGTGCTGTGAACACTCAGCGTCAGGAAGAGGCGACACAAGTGGAGCGACAAAGACATCAAAATCGAACACTTCCCGAAGATCGCACAGGGGCCAATTCGCCAACACTCCAAACGCAACAGGCAGCGACCCAGAATGCCAATGCCCAGACCATGATGCATACGGGAGCTACGAGCCCTGGAACGGGCGAACTGCCGCCGGGATGGGAGCAGAGGTGGACACCCGAGGGCAGACCCTACTTCGTTGACCATAATACGCGCACAACTACATGGGTTGACCCTCGCCGACAGCAGTATATCCGCATGTATGGCCAAAACAACACCAATGGAACCATCCAACAGCAGCCGGTGTCACAGTTGGGGCCACTACCTAGTGGGTGGGAGATGCGGCTCACTAACACTGCCCGTGTCTACTTCGTCGATCACAACACTAAGACGACAACCTGGGATGATCCTAGACTGCCGTCTTCTCTGGACCAGAACGTACCGCAGTACAAGCGAGACTTCCGTAGGAAGCTCATTTACTTCCGGTCACAACCTGCCATGCGCATCCTCTCCGGACAATGCCACATCAAAGTGCGAAGATCGCACATTTTCGAGGATTCCTTTGCCGAGATTTCTCGCCAATCTGCTACTGATTTGAAGAAGCGACTAATGATCAAGTTTGACGGAGAGGACGGTCTCGACTACGGTGGTCTCTCAAGAGAATTCTTCTTCCTCCTTTCTCACGAGATGTTCAACCCCTTCTACTGCTTGTTCGAGTACTCTGCCCACGACAACTACACCCTACAAATCAACCCTCACTCGGGTATCAACCCAGAGCATCTTAATTATTTCAAATTCATTGGCCGTGTTGTTGGTCTTGCCATTTTCCACAGGCGTTTCTTGGATGCCTTCTTCATTGGAGCGCTGTACAAGATGATCCTTGGAAAATCAGTCCAGCTCGCTGATATGGAGGGTGTGGATGCTGATTTCCACCGTTCACTACAATGGATGCTGGACAATGATATTTCTGGAGGAATCCTCGAGCAAACATTCTCCACCGAGGATGAGCGATTTGGTGTCATCACAGTTGAGGATCTGATCCCCAATGGCCGTAACATCGATGTGACCAACGAGAACAAGAAGGAGTATGTTGATCTCATGGTGAAGTGGCGCATTGAGAAGCGCATTGCCGAGCAGTTCCAGGCCTTTAAGGAAGGTTTCCATGAGCTCATTCCTCAAGATCTCATCAATGTCTTTGATGAGCGTGAGTTGGAGCTGCTCATTGGTGGTATTGCTGAGATCGACGTCGATGACTGGAAGAAGCACACCGATTATCGTGGGTACACTGAAAGCGACGAGGTCATTCAATACTTCTGGCAAACAATCCGAAGCTGGGACGGCGAGCAGAAGAGTCGTCTTTTGCAATTTGCTACTGGCACGTCCCGTATCCCTGTCAACGGATTCAAGGATCTACAAGGAAGTGACGGACCGAGACGTTTCACGATTGAGAAGGCTGGAGAAATCACGAACCTGCCAAAGGCGCACACCTGGTATGTTGTATTTTTATTGTGAATATAAGGCTCTTATACTAACGTATCTCCACAGTTTCAACCGTCTAGATCTGCCACCGTACAAGAATCTCGACATGCTACAGGGGAAGTTGACGATTGCTGTGGAAGAGACGATGGGTTTCGGACAGGAGTAATCCAACGTTCGTTGTATTTTGTATATAGAGGAGGAGGGCAAATTGGTTCGGCTATGCAAAGCGCATGCCATTAAAATCTACCCTTCCAAACCAGTCTGGCGTTTGGGGACGTATATTGGCGGTCAGCGAGGAGTGGCGCAGTGCAATCGTATGCGTGGTTGAGATAATATGAGCAGATGGCCGTCGGGAGCCTCCCCCCTGGCTGAATTGCGAGACGTGAGTACAACTACTGCACCCTGCATCAATGACGGACATTCCACACAAAGCATTCACATCATTGGGAGGAGACTAGGAGGTTTTTATGTACGATGTATCTCCTATATAACATGTTGCTCTTGATACACTCTCGCTCAAACGATTAGACATCATATAATTATCTCTTAATTGTGATCCCAAACAAAGATCGACATGGACTACTCTGATTTCTAAGGCTCCTTACCATAGCCCCAAATACTTACAGGACCGGCGGGGATAATCCTTCACTCATATTCCTTCGCCTAAATGGAAGGAAGGAGGGTGTTAGGAGGTCTGCTTAGAGCGCAGTAGCATTGAATTCATAGTGTACAGCCCCGTCTGTATTCTTCTACCTGGCGTTCTAGCGTTATATGTACAGTACATGACTGGCCAGACAAAAGAAAGATATGCGATTTTAGTAACCGCAAAGAATATGCCATGCAATTTCCATGGTGTCCATCCAGTTCCGGCCGAGAGCTTCTGAGCTCCGCCATCCCAATTCTTCTCCGCGACTCCACAGCACCGAGTGTCCGGCCATGTGCCATCTACTTGCGGTACCACATCCTCGTGATCTTGGTGTTGCGCATCTTCCTCTGCAGCTGGAAGATGCCGTACATGAGGGCCTCGCTGGTGGGCGGGCAGCCGGGGACGTAGACGTCGACGGGGACGATGCGGTCGCAGCCGCGGACGACGGAGTAGCTGTAGTGGTAGTAGCCGCCGCCGTTGGCGCAGGAGCCCATGCTGATGACCCAGCGGGGGTCGGGCATCTGGTCGTAGACCTGGCGCAGGGCGGGCGCCATCTTGTTGGTCAGCGTGCCGGCGACGATCATCACGTCCGACTGGCGCGGCGACGCGCGGAAGATGATGCCCAGGCGGTCCTGGTCGTAGCGCGGCGTGGACAGGTGCATCATCTCGACGGCGCAGCACGCCAGCCCGAAGGTCATGGGCCACAGCGACGACTGCCGCGCCCAGTTGGCCATTATGTCGAGCGTGGTCCTGGAGAGAGGGGGAGGAGTGTCAGTGAGCCAATTCCCTCACGCTTTCTGGTTCTGCTGTCTCGGCCGAGTCCCTTGCAGCCAACGTACAGAACCCGATGCGAAACCGATGCAGGGGTGCGAATACATACAGTGCATATTGGATAACACCCTTTGTGCCCTCCTGGCTCGCTAGAGGAACCTCCTTCCGCTGGAGGAGGCCGGACGCGCTATGCGGCGTTACGGAGTGCTGTGCCGGGGCGGCATCTTTGCGTGATGAGGAGGAGATAGCGGCGATGGATCGGTACGGGATGAGGTGAGTCGTCGGCTTGGCTGCGATTGAAGCAATGTCAGCAATTCAATCTCAATATGCTCTCCCCAGTGACCAAAGGGCGAGTAGCTGTGCCACAGCTTGAGGGAGAGCTGGGGAGGTCCAACGCACCTCTCAGAGCCATTGAGGCCGAGGTCCGTAATGATGTTGCCATCTTGATGCAGGCTTCGGAGGGAGACGACGACGCCTACGGGTAGGGAGTGGAGAGGTTTCGACGTGGAGGGTCTGTTTGCGATGGACAGAAGTTGAAGGCCGCCTCCCCACGGTTGGTTGACGTTGTGATTCCCGAAGATGGCTTTTCGCCTCCACACCTGGTTAATCGAAAAAGGCTCTGCTGTGATTGGTTGGATTGGCGGGACACTCCGGCCCACCGAATTGGTTCCGGGTGGTTTTTTCCGCATCGCAGACGTCAGTACACACTACGTCGTGACAACTATGCTCCAGAAACTTGTACTTGAATCCTGGTTCAATCCTCTGCTGGCCTTTCGTCTAGCCGATATGGTCTCTCGCATGATTTCTTGGTTACCCAGGTAGCGTGCGAATACAGGGGCTTCGCCGTCTCAGACAGGGCGTATCCGCATTATCTTACAAGTTATATCATTGGTTGATGACGCTGGACTTCCCTGTCTCCACAGTTGTTGAATCAAGAAGCAACAGATTGAAATTCCATCAATCCTTAACACTTGTCTCCTTTACTAAACTCGAGGATGGTAACTGCAATTTCTTTCTAAACGCATGATATATAATTTTTCTCCCTCCTCGCCATGGATGACGACGGCTGACAATATTCGGTATGAAATCTAATATAAACTAAGCTGGGCAATCGTCATCATATCGCTTTGCATCTGGCTTGATTATGCTTGAGATGAATAATGAAAGTGAAGATTAGATAAGCACGACATCCTGTGTAACTGCGTGATTATACACCTCCATGCCTCCAAAGGCACCATAGAGACCAAAAATGCCCACTCGAAAATATGTTCCAGATGTGCCAGTAGGCTTCACGAAGATTCCCTATACATTCCTCTTGTGTTTCTTATCTAAACGGAAAGAGCATGTCTGGCGATCCTCGCTTATAGCCTGAGACTCAAAGCTGTAGCGGATTATGTTGTAATTATCCTTAGAGCCGATATGAGGACTCATCCAAGCGTTACTGATTGGTTGACATCCTGACAGTGTGAAAAACAGCATCATGTGCTCTGGCTTCAGAACGGCCACCTTTGGACATGACCAATCTAGGTAGAAGGTAGCATGCGGGTTGAAACTGAAGCCTACGGCCTTTTTTGACACTACTGGATGCAGAAGCTCCTCCTGCCACGGATGCATCAGAATGGATGATGGCAGAGGGGCCAGCTTTCTCCTTAATATCAAGCGTGCGCTTTTTAGAGGCCCATACGGATTATGTCCCTCAAGTACATGCTCGTAGTCGAGAACGATGAACTCTGGTTTGTAATGGCTTGACCCAGTCTCCCAGCGTGCCAAGTTTTGTTCATCGTCGAAGATTGGAGCCGCGAAATGATATAACGTCTTAAAACGATGCCTTTGAGGTGCCCAACTCCACGATGGCGCTACGAAAGGCTCCTGGTGCTGAGTTCTAGTGACATGGAAAGCAAGGGTTCTCCGTGGCGGAAGTGTGAGCAACCAGAGTAAGTCAAAATGAAGCGTTTTCTTCCACGATCCTGCGAAATAGGTGTCATTCATGGCTTCAGCGTACAGTTTCGCCGGGCCAGTGAGGGAGGGGAAAAGATCCTTTATCGTTGAGAACCGCCGCTTCGGAATGGACGTAATGAAGCTATTCCAGTTCCTCGTCGCTAGGTCTTGAGCCTTCTTTAAAGAATTGTCAAAGTTGGATCCTTTTGGCCAATTCGTGTAAGAGGAAGATCTTCCGAAAGCCTGGATCCGGAAATCCATTCTCTGACTTGGTCTGGTTCACATTCTTGAGATGCACCATGGACTTGCCAAAGTACAGTATGCGGCTGGAAAAAATCTTCTCTTAGAATGTCCAGCCCCTCGTCACCCAGTGTGACAAGGCTTTGTCAATATTCAGCGGCGAGCTTAGGTCTATTCTGTGATGCTGATCCCAATAAGCTCGCTTTCGTGAGTTATCTCGATCATTGTGACTTTCGTATATCCTGAAATTGCCTTTGATGCCTCTCTTTATCCTAGAGGAGAAAGGGAATTTCGGCCCAAGGTCGCGTAAGTTCAAGAAGGACTGATGGCAGGTACGTGAAGCAGTGGGGCACAAGGTAAAATATGCATGATGGTAAATTTGGCCCATTGTTTGGCTTTCACTGTCCCAGTCATTTTTGTCATCTTGAATAATACACAAGGCATCAATCCATACATACTTCACAAGTAGAACTCTACAAACCCGTACTATATCCTTAACTACGGGCTAATTGGATTCGAGTGGTATAGACATATAGTAGGAATTTCAGGGTATTTTTCAATGTCTTTAATTGCCGCTTTGCATCTTCATCCGAGCCCCAGCAGTAGCTTAGTGTGACATAGCTGGTCGGGTCGAGGCCATTCCTCGCAAAAGCGGTCGAGTTGACCAGCTTTGCATCCAGGTCTTCTTCCCCGCCAACATCGATCAAACGAGTTGGCAGGAACTCCGGTCCTTTGGCTGTCTGTGTCTTGTTGAGCAGTATATCTGATTTCTGAAGCTCTGACTTGATCCAGTCGATATTCACTGGGTCAAGAGGATCTTGGCCGCGCTCGACTAAGATGCAGCCAGGAGATCATATTATGTGTGCGTTGGTCAACAGCGGCTCTGCTTTAGTATGGTAAAGAGTAGGCACTACTGCCCTTTTTCAGTAGTCGTTCAATCGTATAGAGCTACACCTGAATCCAACAGAGGATAGCTTGGTCTCTGTGATATTGCTGAATAGGTTTTTCGTGACTGAGCTATATCTGAGAATTGAAGCCTAGTATGACCGCTCCCGGAGTAGAGCTCCAAGATTGCCCCATTAGATCAAGACACTTGTATTATTTAATCTCATAGCTGACTTCTAGAACTACCAGGCATGATTGACCATCAATGGCTATCTGGAAGACGTAGAGATGATGTGAATATTCTAGGTATACTTTCTCACAAGAAAATACATCCACCAATTTGGGTATAACCCCATCTTCCTTAACATCCATCTTCATAAACTAAACCCGTATCAACTTCATGATTGTTAAAGAACCCTGTTATTCCTTATTGGGCCTCAGTAAAATTGACTTTGTATTTCACAACATAGCCAGTAGGAGCTTGCCATAGCTTCTAGCATAAACAAGGCAAGTGTAATGACTGGTAGTTACTGCAGGTCTGACCGCTTGGAGTTGCGCTTCCAGTCTGCAAGTACACCTGCCAGTAAGATCCGTCAAGTTTACACGCCAAGAAGTTAAGTTCTGCGGCCCTCATCAGCAATCTCTCCATGTTGTAGATACCTCGCTGTTGGTGTATGTGTACTGAAAAGAGGAAATGATAAAGAGCCCGAGAAACTCACGCCTTCCCCATGTGCTGCTCTGAGCGGTGATGATAGTATCACCTTCTAACGCCCAGGCGTTGGTGCTTGCCGTCGTGCCGAAGGTCAGCGTCTTATAAGATGTGCTATCGCTCCCGACGTTGAGATATCTGGCCAGTGCAAATATTTAACATTCCATTCTTAAACTGTCTTTGATAGTGATTTATTCCTAAAGAAGTATCATCCTTCGGAGCTGGACTCACAAGCTGGTGTTGGTGCTCTGGACTGTGCCGCCGATGTTGAAGTACTCGGAGCTCGCTTCGGGGCCCATGACGGCGATTGTTTCTGCAGACTACTTAGAGCACATCTTCTTCTACATGGCATTGGCAAGAGAGACTATGCTGTGTAACATACTGTTCTGAGGGTACGATTGCAGGTAGTAATGGAAGATCGGATCCGACACGGCGCGAATCTGCTCGGGCTTTGCAAGTGCTGCGCCAATGAACGGCGCAACGATGGTGGCGAGCACGATTGGAAGCATGGTGACGGAGTCTGTTCCTCCAACTCAAAAGTCACACAGAATATCCCTACGGGTGTTTTTTGAGATGCCTGCTATGGTTGCAAGGTAGGGCGTCTCCGTTCTTCATATATAAAGACAGCCTGGAGTTACCTGGTCCGCACAGCTCGGTAGTAGCCGAGACCAGGCATTGGAATCAACCATATTTGAGGAATCTGGGGTATGTCATAGATGAATATAGATGAAGAGATGGCGAGGGTTGGTCGAATTGGTCAGAGGAACGCGGAGTTGACGTTTTGTACATGGAGGTATTGGGCTCATTTTCCGGGTAAATTGATTGCAATGCAGGAAAAGACACCATAGAAAAATTCGGAGTGAAACAACGTAGGCGAATGTCAGTGTAGGTTTGGCAAGTGGAAGCTTTATCGCACGCCGAAAGGGGTTTTGCGGAGGGAGCGGTCCGTACGGAGGAAGCATCTACAACGACCGAGTTGCAGTGAGATCGGCAACGACCGTTGCACTCGACCCGCGATCCAGGATACAAATGAATATGGCTTATTGTCTTGCAGCGATGACATAGATTCCTTCGGGAGGCTCAGACTAGAGAAGACTTCCAGCCTTAGAGGAGCCCTAAAGTTGACAATAAAAGTGTCTGCGTGAAGTAAGATGACGCCGAAATGCTCAATCTATAGTATTTGTCTATATCTAGATCGCTGAAAGAATAATGGCGACAATGTCACAAAGCAAATTATGTAAGTACAAGAGGTGACCCGTCGGCCATTCGCGATACCGCAACGGGTCCTATATCCGTGACCTAGGCCGTCCAAACCCACAATGTACAGTCAAATCATATGCACCTCAACTCCCGCATTGGAGACACAAAGCCTCATCATATCCAGGTATCTTCGTCGTCGTCATTATACGAAGACCTGGCATCCTAAGCCGGTCAGGCTCGGTTCGCCGGATCATTCGTCCCAAAGCACACTACCGTTGTGCCGTTCATCCCAAGTTTGATCAATTCTACTCGAATCAAGTCGTGTTTCCCATCACCAAAACTAGGAGCATCCCGTCAAGAACACAAACGGTTGCGAAGGCAATCCAACCCGCGGCGTTATTGATTGTGCCCAGCTGGTCTTTTCGAGCAAGCATCATGCCTAACGCAGTGCATGCCAATCCCAGACTGACGACAACGCCGACCGTCACACCCGCATCGACCTCGACACGGAGTTTGTGGCGCCCGGTCGATATGAGCACAGCCGCGATGCCAACCAGGGCAAAGGCGATTGTGAAGCATCCCACAGTGCCAAAGAATAGGACTCGCTCGCGGTAGCGAAGTACCCGTTGCTCCTCAATGGATGGTAGGGAAGCGTAGTGAGCCTCGTAGCCAAGGGGGAATTCTTCTGACGAGGCGTATTCGAAGCCGACCTCGCTCTCGTTTTCGTCGTCTGCATCGGTATCTACGGCCGTGGCCGAGGAGCTCTGCCCGGCGGGAGACTGGCCCGGCGGATTTGTGAAGTAACCCACATCTTCCTGTGTTGGGGGAGTTCTGTCACCCCTTGTACCATAGCCGCTGTCGGAGATACTGGCATGAGTGGGCAACAGTGGCTGCCGGGCATCGCTCGCCTGTTGATGGCGGATTGCGAGCCAAGCTCTGGTCTTTTCAATTGGCATGGTCAGGAAACTCATCAGGTTAGGAAATGCACGATCGTCATCGGGATTGATATAGATGGCGTAACCATCGTCGACATCCCCCACTTCACTACCGTGGTCGTACTCGTTCCAGTACCGCACCTCCTCGGGTTGGTAGGAGCGTGTTTCTGATGGTCGCACCTGGATGGTGACATGCCTTGGCGACAGTCGGCCATTGCTCTGATACGATGGCGTTGGAGGCATGTCGTCAACAGCTGGCGTTACAGGCTCGCTGTCCACTGGACTTGCGGCACGTATGGCCGCCAGCCGGTCCTGGTAGGTTTGATGAAGGGTCCTAAAATCACGCTGGGTGAAGCTCTTTGGGTGGCTGAGCACATTGTCTCTGAAGCGTGTGCCGAGCGATGTTGAGCCGGTCCATTTCTGCCAAGACCTGGATTAGCGCTAAATTCCAAGAAACACTCGCACAGCATCCTCGATGACGGGTTGCTCAGGTCTCACCTTGTACTTCTTGAGGATCTTTCTGAAGGCGACGACCTGCGCATTGACGAAGCGCTGCAGGAACTGGATTTCGTCACCGATGCGGAGCAGCTCTCGCTCGCGCTTGGCCAGCTTGCGCTGCCGTCTGATGGTTACCTTGCCGGCGTCATCGTCGGAGCGTCTGGAGATGAGTCGCCCGGTCTGGCTGGTGAGATATTCTGCGGCCGCGTCATGTTAGCTATTGTTCTCATCGCACGAAAAGGTGGGGAGGAGGACGTACGCAGGCGGCGGGAGATCTCGTCGGCCTTTGATGCGACAAAGAGGTCGACTCGGTCGTGCTGGCGGCACAGCTCGAGGTAGAGCTCATCTTCGACTCTGAGGAGGGCGGCGTCGGAATGGCCGAGGATAGTGATGGCTCTCGCCTGGTCCTTTGTGGTGTGCACCTTGATGTAGTGCTTGAGGGAGTTGTAGTCAATGTTATCTGGGATTGGGGAATCCCCCAAAATGATCAGCATAAATGCAGCGGAGTATTATTACGTTAGAGCAACACAACACATACGAAGGCTCCATTCCGGCACCGATTCCCTCTCAAAGTTGTCGCCGTATTTCATGTCCTGGGTGTACTGTTACTGCCTCTGCGTCTTCATTTGAGACCCGTGTGACGTGTAGGCGGCGCCGAGGGCAGGAGGACTACCGAATGTGCGGTTGGAAGAAGCAATGGGTGGCTGGCGGGCTGGCGGGCTTGCTTGGATGCGTGATAGCCCGAGTAGGAGGAAGATAAGAATGATAGAGCGTAGATCGATCACCCCGGCGGAAATTCACGCCAATTGCCACTGGGAAGATGAGGCTCGAGCGATAAACGACTGTTGATCGAGAACTGTGTTGTTAAGAGAAGGTACAGTAAGAGAAGGAGAGATAAGGAAGAGACTGATAGATTGACTGATCATGAACAAAGCCACACTCTGGGCGGCGAGGTTGGCATTGGCATTGGCGTTGGCGTTGGCTTGTTTGACTCGGTGCGCGGCCTTGATTCGGAGGCGGCTTCCCTGCCCTGGCAGTGACCCTGTCTTATACCGGTATTACGTCGTGGAGGGAGCCGAACGAGCTGGAGGGTGGGGTTGGATTGGCGCTGCTGGCCCCAGCACTGGCGCACTGGTGCACTGGAGAGTGCTGCTAGAGATGCACGTGGGCGGAGCAACGCAGCATACTGGCGTCCTGTAGTCGCCTGTGGGCCCAATTGATGCCGACGGTGTGCGTGCTAACTTGCAGCTAAGATAGTGCCGTCTAGTCTTCAGTCCAGGAACCGTTCGCGGTTCTTCTCCTCCTCTGCAGCGGAAAACCCTGCCTGCATCGTGATGGTTGCCGGCAGACAATTGTCATATACCTACCGAGCATACCTCCCCCACCGCAGGAAGCTCGCTTCTCTACTTTCCAGTAGCGTCAGTACTTTTGAGGATTCTTGTAGATGATCAATCTGCTACATTCCTCTGGGTGAATTGGCTATGCTAGTCGCCAATTGGCTTCTATGGGGAAAGGGAAAATGCCCGTGGGGATTCTCACAAGCTGCGACGGCCGGATTCCGCTCATCGGCCGTGGAATATCACGATCTGCTGCAGAAAAAACGCCATCCAGTCCTTTGCCCCTCTCTCAAGGGTGACCACCACCAAGAAATCAGCTGCGTATTTGTAACAGTCTTTTCGGCTCTTGATGCACTCGTCCCTCCAATGGTTAGCCTAACAAAGACTTATCCCGACTTGCCGTAGATACAGCATCTTTCGCTCGGTTGTCCAATGGAGAATGCAGATGAATTGTTCGCGCTGAATTGATTTCTGACATCTTTCTCAAGAGTCAACACCTTGCCGATTACGGACGCGATGTTGAGCAGGGTGTGGTAGACCAGAGTCACAGAAAAGCTCTCTAATCGTCAACAGTCTCATCCCGCCCTGATGAAGGGATTGCACGAAGTTCAATCATCTCCACTACATTTGGGAGTATCACTCGTGGCCGAGCATAGTCTCGAGACGCTTATCCTGCTTCTACGTAATTCTCACGATCACCGCCTGCTTCTGAGATTCTGTTGAAGAATCGAGGAGACTTAACACGACCTTGCGGAGTAGTAGGGAAGTGCAGCCGCCCGCAGCTTTGACAGGGGGCCAGATGCACCAGCCATTGGCTCTGAGTTGAATGAAAACACGGGATCGTCCCCTCCTCTGCTAGAGTAGTGCATATGTTCCATATTCTAGACCTCGACTAAACATTCCAATTCTGCCGATTCGATAATGCCTCTGATTACCCGCATGCAGTGAGCATTAGCGTTCAAGAGACCCGATCAGGAACATGCCGTGCATACCGGCCTTATCTTCGCTTTCCCATCGCTGCTTACCGTCTGTGGTGGATTGCGGGCCGAGAACTGCCACGTGCTCCATCGGCCATTTTGGTGTATCTTTTCCATTCAAATTCAAAGATCAGCTTCGCAACAACGATCCCTTTCCTCTCGTTCTCTCGAGCTCGCGCCTGTCTCATGACGTTGACTGAGAATAGCCGCATGTGCCGCTAGCGTGCTTGGACCCTTTTGATGAATCCACCTCGTCCGGAAAGACACAAGAGGTCACACGATTTCCTGCCAATTTGGAAGGATATGTGATGCTCGCTGGTGATTGTGGTGGCCGGTGATGTGGAGTCTCGGTCAGCGAAAAAGGTAAGGCGACGGGTCTGTCATGCAGTAGCATTTCGAGCCTCCGCTGAGCGGAACTGTCAAGTCAACAGCCCTTGTTGGGCTTCCTTGGCCGGCTGTGTCAAATTCTGCATCTTTCAATCATGTCGATCGAGTAATCGTTACTCGATTCTACTTTGTGTGCATAACTTCAAAGTTGAGAAAGAGGGCAATTGTCACCAGGAAAGGGCCGTTGTTGAGCGACTTAGGATGCAAGAGGGTAGCGTAGCCGTTGCTTAAGTGGGGGCAGCCTTTCTGTCTTTCCAGGGTCCTCAGCCAGTGAAAAGCCACAGTTGGCGCTAATTGGTCACTCCGCTTCAGCCTCTCTCGGCGGGGTTGCAATAGCCTGAAATTTCTAATTTTTTTTCTGCCACTGCACCACTGCAAGCAGCAGCACCAGAAGCTCACGCCTGCAACGAAATTTTCCTTCCTAGTCGGAGACCGGCGACTGCAACAGCATCACCGTGTGCCAAGACAATGGCTGGTGACGGCAGCACCTCCTCCTCTCTGACATCGACCTCCCACACCTTGACGCACGCCCCGGGCATCATGTCCCTCGCCGCCGCGGGCACCGCCTCTTCCGCCGTCGACCTCTCCGCCATGGCTGCTCTCCTCGACACGATCAGACCCTCCAACCGCCATGCCTTCCTGCAGCCCTCCGCGTCGATACCCTCTGCCTCCCTCCAGCTGGCAAAGGTAACACTGGACTCGTTCGCCGGCCAGGTCAGCGACGAGCAGCAGCAGCAGTTGAGGGAGGCGAAGAAGCGGAAACGTGAGGGCGGCTTGGACAGGAGCGAGGTCCTTAAGATCCGTAAAGTGCATGTTGATGGATTCGAAACGGGTCAGGTCTGGCAGCAGGCCAAGAGGATCATCTCAAGCGCTCTGAGCCAGTCCAATGAGGTGCTACGGGAGCTCGAGGAGAATAATGAAATCGAGACGGAGACCAATGGGGTCAATGGAGATGCTAAGATGCTGGAGTTCGGCGAGGATGGGTTCGAAGTTGGATCTGGTGACGAGGACTCCACGGACGCCGATTCAGAGTCAGGCAGTAGTGGCAGTGACGAGGACTCTGCAGATGAGGAATCAGACGAGGTTGGCTCTTTTGACATCGACGATGCTGCCGAGGAGCTTGAAGATGATGCTGAGGAAGATGGTGATCAGAACGAAGAAAGCGAAGGTGACTTGAATGCACCGGATGAGGAATTCGTAGAAGATCCCAACGGGCTCAACGATGGGTTTTTCAGCATAGACGACTTCAACAAGCAGACACAGTGGTTCGAGGAGCAGGATGCCAAGGCAGACCCGTACACCGACCAAGTCAGCGATGAAGAGGACCTCGATTGGCATGCAGATCCCATGTCTGTAGCCAGCACGTCAAGGCAAGCTTCGAAATCCAAGAAAGCCGTCGAAGAGGAAGACGAGCTACCTCTCGACGAGGATGAAGATGACGATGAAGAAGCCGGCCCGACTTTTGGTGATATGAGGCTCGATGCTCCTGAGGGAGAGAGCGAGGATGAGTTCGGCGATGATGTTGGCAATGGTCTAGATGATGGACTAGATCTCACCGCAAACGATATTTTCTACAAGGACTTCTTTGCGCCGCCTCCAAGAAAATTGAAGAAGGGAGATAAGCCCCGGAAACGACCCGAGCCCCCCCGAGCGGAGCTTGATGATAGAGACGTGGATCGTGCCATGGCGGATGTCCGACGTGATCTGTTCGAAGATTTGTCAGAACGCTCCGATTCAGAAGACGCTCTTTCCGATGTGTCTGCTGGCGACCCAAGATCCAGGCGGTCTGCGCACGAGAGGAAACAGGCAAAATTGGCGGAGGAGATCCGCAGGCTTGAGTCAGAGCTTGTTGCTAAGCGTGCTTGGACCCTGTCTGGTGAGGCTGCGGCCGCAGACCGGCCAATGAACTCTCTTTTGGAAGAGGACCTTGAGTTTGAACACATTGGCAAGCCAGTCCCTGTCATCACAGAGGAGGTTAGTGAAGACATAGAGGCATTAATCAAGCGACGCATTATTGCAGGAGAGTTTGATGAGCTCATCAGGCGACGGCCCAACGCTGATGTCCCGACTGACACCCGCCGCGGACTGATCGAACTTGATGACTCGAAAGCCCAGAAGAGCTTGGCTGAGATATACGAGGAGGAACATGTCAAGAATGCCAATCCCGACACATACGTAAGCAAGGCCGATGAGAAGCTACGGAAAGAGGAGAAGGAGATTGAGCAGATGTGGAAGGAATTGTCCGCGAAGCTCGACGCTCTTAGCAGCTGGCATTACAAACCGAAGCCGGCTGCTCCCAGTCTCACAGTCGTGGCGGACGTTGCTACTATATCTATGGAAGATGCCCAGCCTACCACTGCCCAGGGCGTCAGCGGTGGTGAGAGCATGATTGCCCCCCAGGAGGTCTACAATCCTAGCAAGGAAACTGCGGAGAAGGGCGAGGTGGTGGCCAAGAGCGGCCTTCCAATTGCAAAGCAGGAGCTGTCTCGTGAGGACAAGGTCCGCAGGCGGAGGAGAGAGAAGGAGAGGCAGAAGAAGAGCGGCGAGCAGGGCCAGCCGATCAGCAAGAAGGCGCAGGAGAAGAAGGATACCATGGCTGACTTGAAGAAGGGCGGCGTCAAGGTCATTAATAGAAAGGGAGAAGTGCTCGACATGGAAGGCAATAAGGCCCAGGCTGCGAAGACTGTCGGCAGTGGCAGCTATAAGCTGTAGTGCGTATGACTAGATAGCTACCTCTAACAGATGAGTTTAACAAACATCAAAAACATAATGTCGTCAAATAAGAGCTATTGTGCGTATATGGCTAGCAGTTGCCTTGCGTAAAGCCTCGAATGTCAAGACTGTCACTCTGAAGAGCCGGGTTCCCCATCGCTTCGTGGACATGCGGCTGACTGTTCCTATACGAAGGACTTTGTCTGATTTGTCTTCGAGGTTGGCGTCGCATCTCTATCTTGCCTTATGAGATTCGAGCAGGGGTCCATTTAAGGTTCTTTGCCCCATGAGGACCCCGCAGAAACACGGCAGTCCCACTAAAGATGACTTCATCCTTGATACCCGTCATATCCTCGATAACCGTTTCAGCTCGGCCAGACGGAGCACGTTCGACGGAGTCGCTCAGTTTCTTCGAGTCAGTAAGGCACAATTCTTAGGTAAGTTTTGACCGGGGAAATTATATGTCAATCACACAGAGAGCGCGCCCTGGCCCTTTCCAATATATGATGTGCTGTGCCGTTGAGGCATTCCTTTTGAGTCGGACCTGTCAGCAAATGCTGATTTTTGAGAATATTCAATGAGACTAATCCTACTTTCACGAAGAACTTGTAGGCTCTTTATTTCCAGCAATCAGCTTTGTGTGATACGCTCCAGATCTTTCTCATCAAATTCACGTCTATTCACCATGGCCCCAGAACGCGCAGAGCCCAAGTCTAAATTGCAGGAATGGTTTCCCAACGTGAAACAGCCAGTCATCATCAGCGCGCCCATGCTGGGCGTGTCTAATGGCACGCTGGCAGCACATGTCTCCAAGGCCGGGGGCCTCGGCATCATCCCCGGCGGCGCCGACTTCACCCCCGGCAGCGCACACCTCGCGAACCTGGAGAAGGAGCTGATCGCTGCGCGGGAGATACTGGGCATCGCCGAGCTGACCCTCACTCCGGCGCCGGTCGGTGTGGGTTTCATCACCGCGAGCCCGAGCGTCTCGCAGTTCAAGGAGACGGCCCTGCCGCTGCTCGAGAAGTACATGCCCCAAGCGGTGTGGCTGTTCGCGCCGGACCCGGCCGCTGAGCCCCGCTCGCATCCGGGCATTATCACGGCGCTTCATGAGCATGGCTTTCAAGTCTTTGTTCAGGTCGGCACAGTGGCGGCTGCGAGGGAGGCGGTGCAAGATGGTGCAGATGTTATCGTTGCGCAAGGCGTGGATGCGGGTGGCCACCAATTCCAGCAGGGTGCAGGTGTCATCAGTTTGGTGCCGGAGATTAGAGCCATGCTCGATCGCGACTTCCCTTCCCGAGGAGTAGTACTGGTAGCTGCCGGAGGCATCTCTGAAGCGGGTGGTGTTGTCGCTGCTTTGGCACTGGGTAAGCAGATGCCTCAAGTATACTGGTTTGTTTTGGCGGCGCTAACATGTCGATAGGTGCGGAGGCTGCTGTTATGGGTACGAGGGTAAGTTGGAAGGAGCAGACTCGATGATGTCGGGTTATGATTCGGGTGCTAACGTCACCTGATATGATTTAGTTCATTGTCGCAAGAGAAGCTCTCTCTCCAGAAGTCCGTCGCAAAGTTATCCTAGAAACGCAAGATGGTGGAGTGTCCACAGTCAAGTAAGCATTCCCTGATTCACAAAAGTCGAGATTGCCAAGGCTTAATTAGCTGAAGATCATACTTCCACGATGACGTCCAAGGGACCACCATCTGGCCTAAATTGTACGATGGTCGAGCCATCATCGGAGACTCTTACAAAGACCATGCTTCGGGGCTACCGATCGAGGAGAATATCAAGAAGTTAAAAGAAGCAAAGGATGCCGGAGACAATTCCAGATTGGTGCACTGGGCGTAAGTAGATTGTTAACTCAACCTTTATGGAGCCAGACTGACCGAGCAAAAGTGGTACTGGTGTAGGTCTTGTGACAGAGGAGTTGCCGGCGGGCGACATTGTCAGATTTGTCCGAGATGCTGCGAGAGAGAGACTGCAAAAAGTACATTTCTTGCTCGATGACGACGACAAGAACAAACGTGACAAGTCATGGATCAAGGAGCTTGGCCAGACCCTATACAAGCACAGATAAAGTATCGAATGCTGCTGCTACATACATGAGAAAATGACGGGGAATTTTCAATCTCGTAGCGTTTATTCTCTTGTGTATACTTTATTGCCTCCAACCCAGGTTTCTTTCACCCTCATATTACGCAACTTCTCCAGTGCAATACTTTCTATCGGCATGTCTAGAACAATCCAATCAGCAAAAGCTCCCTCTTGTATCACGCCGGCCTTGTCCTCAAGGAAGGCCCCGTGTGCAGGCCATATCGTGAATCCCTGCAGCGCCAGCGCAATTGTGTTTATTGACTCCTCGGGGTACCAGCCATCCAGGCTTCCATTCACTCCTCGACCTGTATGTGGGCTTTTCCTAGCCAAGGCGGCATATAAACCTTGGAAAGGATCTGGTGGTTCCACAGGGAAGTCGCTTCCTAAGACGGGTTTGAGGCTCAGAAATGAGGACATCCTGTAAGCTTCTGTTGTAGTTCTTTCATGCCCAAGTCTCAATTCGGCGTACTTCATGTCAGAAGTCGCGTGCGTTGGTTGGATCGAGGGGATGATGCCCATGTTCATCATGCGTGCTTGATCATGCGGATGTATGATCTGTGCATGCTCGATGCGAAATCGGTGATCGGCTTGACATTGATGTAACATCTGTCCAGGGCAAAGATCTATGAGAGCGGCCTCCATGGCGTCGATGGCCAGCCGATTCGCAAGATCTCCGATTGCATGGATGTTGACTTGATAGCCAGCAGCCGACCATGACTTGGTTAAAGACATTAGTGTGGCGCCATCTACGAGCAGTGATCCAGATGCGTCTGGTCTATCACTGTACGGCTCAATCATAGCACTTCCCCAGCTGCCTAATGCGCCATCTTGATGGTGTTAGCGAAAATTGAGCTCCAAGGGTTACTACTAACCTGCGAACAACTTGACGCTCTTCACATTCAGCATGCCATTCTCTTCTTCTATCCACGGAGCCTGATCTGGGCAGAATGTATTGCGCTCTTTGCATTCTATCATCGCGTAGACTCTAAGTGTCCAATCGGTCGAATGTGACATCTCCTGATATAATGCCAGGTCCTCAGGTATAACACCGGCATCGTGCATGCCAACGAGACCTACGGCATGAAGGCTCTTCATTGCAGATCTGATAGCCTCTTGTTTCTTCTTAGCATCTGGGCGAGGCCAGATGGCCATAACAACGTCCATGGCATTATCACAGAAGACGCCCATGCCAGGATCCCTGATAATTTCGCCACCAGGAACATCTGGGAGGTCTCGAGGAAGTAGGTTGAGAACAGCCTGCGAGACCCAGACGCAGTGAACGTCAATACGGTCAAGCATGATGTAATGCCCTTTCAGCTCCTTATCTGCTTCCAACATGCCCTTCAAAGTTATTAGCGCCACAATCCATCAGAGACTTCAATTGTGACTTACAGCAGTAGGCATTTCACCTAAAGCCATCTGATCCCATCCGACTCCCCTGATCCAATTATCTCGTGTACCAGTATCAGGGTGGCTCTTCAGGTAATCCACGACTCGGCTACGGACCTGCCCAGAAGAAGATGATCCGAAGAGATCGACCGAATGTAAGAACTCTCCATATTGTAGGAGATGCCCATGTCCATCCCAGAGACCAGGATACGCATATCCCTTTCTCACTGCATTCCTTTGATATGAAGAAGGTGGCTCTGCCAAAATTTGACTAAACTTGCCCCCCGAAACCGTGAAGCACTTGGGCATGATGCCTTTGGCCAGTGCTGAGGCGGTGTACACGCCCTGATAGCAATGGATCTCATTATCTAACCCGAATGACTGAAGAGGACGCTGGAGGCCGATATATGCTGCAAGCACCACGACTAATGCGGACAGGCCGAAGCCCCAGCGAAGGAGTCGTGCCGTTGGCATCATAACATGGTAAGATCTACCAGGGGTAAGGCCAAGCCGAAGCCGGAGCTAGGTGGGCTCTCGGAAACCTCAGATTCCTCAGCTGGTGACCGGAACATACAATAAATGTACAGTATACTGTCTAAAAGAGAAGCTCTGCAGCCGAAGCTTACGATATGGAAGGGGATGACTTGGTGCTGCCGTGAGAAAAGCTTGCGATATACCTGGTCCTGGAGGTATGTAGGTAGGGTAGATCTCCCTCCGATATGGGCGATAAGATAAGAGTTTATGCATGCGGATGATGTGCAGTGACTTGACCAGACACCGCTCCACTTACATTGCCGCACCGGTAGATATATGGTGTCTCTCTTCACGGTTTCAGCCCTCTTGATGAGTGCATATGATTGTCAAGTAACTCATTACACTTGAGTCAGTTGTAAAATTCTTCGAGAAGATCTGTGACTGTAGAAAGGATGTAGTTCCTGCGGTGAGATCTTGCCTGCTATTTTTAGCGCGTTCCGGGCGTGTGGTTGCTAGAGATGTGCCACTGAACGGCAGGCGCCGCTTGAGCCTCCTAAGCCGCCCTTCAACTTAGCCTGAAGTTGGTCGTATGCACAGGCAGGCAGCCTACATTACACAAAGAAGAATTGAACGACAGCAAGTCCTATTAGCAATACCCAAGGATCGTTTGACAGAGATATTGACTGTGTAGATTTCCCAAATAATTTGGCGGTCATCACCAATCAGTCCTATTCTATGTCTGGCCTGTCCCTTTACTTTCGATTCAACTACTTCACCAAAAGAAGACATCGCCTCATTTCTGGGGATACATAGATTACCCTGCAATAATGAGACCAGGAAGTGTTTAAAAGCTCTCACGAGTATTATTTGAGCATTAAGAAACGCTTTTCTATGCGTAATTGTGAGGCTCACAGCAGGGCTGATCTTCGGTTCCTCTTGAACGCTTACATAACTTGCGTTGATTTCAACAATGCATTCCAAGCTTGGTTGGTTCTGAAGAGATGAGTGTGGTGGGTGCCCGCCACTCTAAGTGCCTATCACGTCTCTTCACTATTGACATTGATAATTTATCTGTCATTGCTGGTCAAAAATATTCACCGAGCTATGCAGGTAAGAGAGACAACGGAGAGCTCATTGACATCAAATTTCACGGAGGCCATTCGTAAGTCTAAGTTTCTCATCTTGCGCATCAAGCTGACCATTTGACAGGCATAGTTGCAAGTCAAACTAGAGGTCAGCATTTAGCCAGCTACAAATCAGTGTAAGTCACGGGCACCCAGGTGCGTTTTTGCCTGCCCAGATCACATTTGATAGATATTTGGAGAGGAAGGAGCTCACAATGTACTCTCTTCTGCAGTGGGAAAAGAAGGGGAGGGGGGGGAGGGGGAGGGCGTGTACCTTCGCAAGCTTTTGTGAGCCTGCTGAGACGGCAGGAGCCACCAACATGTCTCCCGAGCCATACCACCTGCCTATTTACCTCTTACCTCCATCCATGCTCTCTTCAGTCAAAGGGCAGAGTCAATAAGAAAGAGCTTCGGTCAGATACTCATCGTCTTCATGAGCTTTGACTTCATTAGTACGAGCTTTTGGTGTCTGCGGGTCCAGTCCGGCTTTGATATTGTGGCACGAAAGGCACATTTCAGGCATTTAGTTCATCACACGTATGATGCTACCTTCGCTGACGTGCTGCAACCTCGGGTGAATATCCCCGTTGAACGAGCAGCCTCCTGTCTGTTCTATACGAGACTCAAGGCTGGGGACTGGGGCCAAGACTGGACCGAGAAGTGCACAAGTGAACAATACGATCTAATGGCTACGTGCCCATCTCACCTACACGATCAAGAACCACGTTAGATTACGCAACAAGCAACGTCTGCCTCCTCACAAGGATGCTAGTTCGAACTGGGTATGGGACGGCTTCTGATAAGACTGCATCTCGGAACAACCACACCGACCTATGACAATCTATCTCCTGCTGGCGATAACACAGGATCCCGCCGTGGATCGGCTTCCTTGATCGGGAGCAAGTGTGCACTGCAATGGCAAATAGACGGAGAAAGCTTGACGTGGCCATCTCGACCTCCCCATTTTCGATACGGCATACGTCGCAGCAGAGGCCGGCAGAAACTTGGTCCACATGGATCCAACTTCAGTCGAGAAATCGCGGAACGGCCTGTGTCCATGCTGCATGACGATAGAGGTCTCTCAGAGCTGTCCCTAGACAAATATGGCAACACAGTCAATGATCGAGAACACGATTAAGTCCAAGAGTCAGAAATTTCGGGTGAATTCAGACTGAAATCCAATACATCTCCAGGCCAACAACCATCGTTGCGATCACGAACGATCATGATGGAACACATGTCGAATAATGGAAAGGTCGAACACTTCATAATGACGATACACACGACTCGAAACATGCCAAGCTGGAAGAATATAATTCAACCGTATCACGCGATGATTGAGCCGAGGATGGCGTGCTATATCTCCTTACAGAACAAGTCGACAAAGGAATGCGCGTGCTTATGTCGACCGGGCCACGGAACCGGGTCCTATCGAAGGCTGGCAGCTGGTCTGACTGATTGAACATAGCTGCCCACTAAAGAAGGAAGCGGATGTTGAACGATCATTGAAGGCAACCTAATATCACGGAAGCGCATCGGGGGGAGAAACAAAGCAATGCCAAGCCTGCCGCCGAGCATCTGGGAGCATCTGGGAGGTCGGGTTTGGTGCGCTGCCATTGGCGGAAGAAATAGGCCCTGGAAGTCCAGTAATGGGACAATTGCGGCAACAGCAGTGGGGCTGAATCCGCCGTGCCCCACGTTCTGTCCCCAACTTTTCCCAGCTTCTAGCGGTTTCTTGGGAGGCCGGGCGAGCCGGGGGGCTCAAGCTTGCACCGACCCCGCCATTGGGCGACCTTCAACCCCCGTCTAGTGGTGCTCCGGCCATAGTGGCGCCCTTCCTCTAGGTACTCAAGTGTGTGCATACATCGTACACAGACGAGAGGCAATCCCGCGCCCATCAGGCGGCCGTTCCCCGAGTACCTACGAGCCTACGATCTACTGACCTAGGCACCTACCTACCTTGTTTGCTGTAGGGGAGCCGATTGTGGTGGTTGGATTGGCCTGGCCTGGCCCGAAGATACTTCACGAACACTGGCACCGGATGGTCGTCGATATTGCCTGCGCAGCATCCGCCACGGCTTGCAATCCCGTCCGTTCCAGTCGAGAGCCAAGACCATCTATCTGCCACTATCAGGACCTCCATATGCACTGATTCTGCAGCACACGGGCAACTGCTGCATCTCCACGTTGATCTCCTGGTGCCATCAAAATCTCTCCGATTTGGAGATAACCACTAATTAACTAGCTGAAGATGCACCAAAGGCCGCTAATCACAGCTCGTAGTCCGCCACCAAGCCGTCAATGGCATGTGCATTTAGCCTCTGGGGGGCTGCTGGGGCTAGGCACCTTACCCTTAGCACCTGGCAGGCTTGCAGGTGGTCTCCACTCGCTCGAGTGAGCAGCCAAGACTTTGCTTGCTGCCCGTCCTTCTGCCCGCCCGAAAGTCCCAAATCCAACACCGCAACCTCGAAGCATCCAACTGGAACTGGAAAGAAAGCCCTGTCTGTTGTGGTGGAACAATTCCATGCCCGTCAGGTTCACACATCCGCGCGGACTTCCACTGCGACCTTGGCCTGGAATGAGAATGGGCTGAGCCTGGCGCACGCCAATCTTCCCTCATTTCCTATACCTAGTCCTGTACTCCCTCCACTAATGGGAGCATGCGCTGCTTCGCGCTCTTCGCAGAGGGTCATCCCCGTCGAACATTGAAAGCCCACACCTCCTCCTCCTCCTCTTCCACCCCCCGGCAGACCCTTTGATAGTTGACGCAGCTTATTACACTGCTGGGTCAGGGATCGCTGCTCCAGCTTGTAGATTGACGGCAAAACAAGCGTCGGCGAAATATTTCGGCTGACTTGGCATTGGTACCTCCCACTAATCTCGTGAGACGACGTTGCGCCTTGCGAACACCGACCCGATCTGCCCTCTTTACAACCGCCTTTGCGCCTGCTCGCGACCCGTCGGATTTCTGCTCTGCTCTTCCTCGACCATTCACCCAGCTCGGCGTCGAAGCGCTTACGGCGACTACAGCTCGTGGTGCTTTGCGCCGTGTCTCGACTCTAGCAGCATTCGACAGTGTGCAACCATCTCCCGGGAGCGTGCTAATCTGCACCAGATATCACGAGCTGCTTCTCGCGCCACACGAATCTAAAGGCACCGCATTGTGGTAGCTGGAATAATATCTCTCCCAAGGCACAGGCCACGCGACTCTGGGGGTTTGTCAGATTTCGGACCGACCATTGAGGAATTTCTCCTGCTCTTATCTTCCCCGGCCGCTGGCCCCTCGACCCCAATTCCTGAAACGAAATCGTGGGGAACAAGCCCTTGACCTGGCTCATCGTGCAGCTCATACGCAAATGAATTCACCCCCACAACGCCAGACGCAAACACCTACAAGTCAGCCATAACCTTGGCATACCACGCCTCAGTACCACTCGCGGCCAATATCTATTGCCTTTCTGGCTCCATTTGTTTCTCCAGTTTCTCGTTCTAAGAGTTCAGCCTTCAGGCTCTCGTCCCGCTCGATACTGCCCTCTGCAATACGGGCCATTCTGCCATGCCCATTCGAGAATACGGAGACAACTTACAACTATATCCAGACGATCTGTCAAGCCACGCGAGGGCTTAGAAGTCAAGAGAGAGTGTGTGGAAGCCTTATATCGGACGACAGAGGGAACCGACCAGAGAAGGTGCCGTCGACGGGGAGTGGACATTTGGCCATTACCGTGGGGTTGTCGTATGTTAGGTAAAAATGGCCGCGGTCCAGCAACTCCAGTCGGTGCCGACGCCAGCGAGGCCCAGGAGCATGGTCAATGGAGTTGGGCGTGACATGGACGTCGACATGGATATGGGCAGACAGACGCCACCAGTGACGAATGGGAGCAGTTTCGGCAGCGGCCCCCAAAGAGGCGACACCAGAATAGTCGTCATAGTATACGGACCAGAGCAGGACAAGATCGTGTCCATATTCGCCGAAGTTCTAGGAAAGCCTTTTCGACTTACTAATACCTTTGGAGATGTGAGCGTGGCCGACCAGGGGTTGGTCGTAGGCATACTTGCAGATAATGCGAAAGGCGACATCGATGCAAGAGACCGGGAATTAGTTGTGGCGATCAACGCTCATTGTGTCAACTTGGGAATGCCGCCGGACGTCCAGCTGTCGGCGCACTGCGATTACGAGTTTTTGTATACTGAGGCACCCTTCTACCGACGGGATTTGTCCAGATTCATTTCCTTCACGCTTGGCCAGATCAACCACCATGAGACGTTAATGGCAAAACCCAGGACATACTTCATCTCTACTACTTTTCCAGATGTTCGGGCAGCTCTTCCCAACCTGGACATCCTCACAGTTGGCGCGGACGCTGTGGAGATACGTGTTGATCTTTTGAAAGAACCACTCGACAACGGGACATTTTCGGATGTTCCAAGTTTGAGCTATGTCGGGGAGCAGGTCATGCTGCTTCGCCAGAGAACGGAGTTACCGATCATCTTCACAACGAGATGTACTCGAGAAAATGGTCGGTTTCCGATGGATAACCCAGATCTATACTACGAGTATTTGTACCGGGCAATCCAATGGGGCGTTGAGTACATCGACGTGGAACTTTGGCTCCCAGAGCCGATTCGAAAACGACTCTATGAGCAGCGAGGAAGCAGTCGAATAATGTCTGCTTTCCACGACTTCTCGGGAACGTTTAAATGGCCGTCTCGTCAAGCCGAGTCAGTATTTGTGCAATCGAGACAATATGCTGATATCATCAAGATGATTACAATCATCAGCGACCATAACGAGAACTTTGAGCTTGAATACTTCCGTTCAAAAATGCGGGCTGAGTACCCGGACGCCCCACCATTATCAGCTGTTAATATGGGAGAGACTGGTCAGTTCTCGAGGACTCTTAACAAGGTGTTCACGCCCATCACTCACCCTTTGCTACCGATCATTGCCGCACCAGGTCAGATGAGTGCGGCCGAAATCAATGCCGCACTGTCACTCCTCGGCCAGTTACCAAAGAAAAGTATCTATGGGATCAGCAGTCCTGCATCTCGCAGTGCCACTCCACAGGCACCCTTCTATGAGAAGTGCTTCAATGAGTTAGGCCTGCCTCATTACTTTGCTGTTGTAGAACGGCAACAAAAAGGGAGTGTGGAAGCATGGTGCAACCAGAAAAACTTTGGCGGAGCATACCTCAACCCACCAGTATCATATCATAGTCTTGTCAGCAATAGCTCGTTTTTCGCATCTATAAATGGTGGTGCCGGTCCAATACTTAGCGAAGCTGCGCGAGCCATCGGAGTCGTTGATACTATCATCGTCAGGCCGGGAGCTTCATCGCCGTCATCAGCACCAGCATCGATTCCGTCAAGCCCGCGGAACGGACATGCTAGAATTGATTCGGGGTTTGGAGTCCACAACAGTGAGTCTGGACTGTCGCCGAATACAACTCTCATACTCGACAACGCTTCATGGCGTGGCATTCTCAGTACACTGACCCGGGACCTTGCTCCGTCGGCCTATTTTGGGCGGGCTGCCGTTGTTTTGGCTTCATCATCTGATGATGCAGCGAGCGCCATCTTCGCTCTCAAGGCTCTGAGAGTCAGCAAGATCTACACTGTGGGGTTCAAGACACCCGTAGCACTCGCGCGAGAATTGACTATCGAACCGTTCAATTCACTTGAGAGCTTACAACGAGCGAGGATGGTCAGCGCCAATGATGATAACGCCTCGCCTTTTGTCGTTGTGAGCGCTTTGAGTCCTGAGAAGAGCAACATCGCAGGGATGCTGGTTCGCCTCTTTAGCTCCCGTGGCTCACGCAACTCCCGAAAGGTGTTTTTGGATCTCGCCGACAGCTCGATCGCACGAAAAGGAGACCCGAGTATAGTTGCTGAGCAAAGCGGCTTTGCTGCATACGGCTTTGCAGATACTACTGCTTTCACTACCGTCGAGACATTGCGGTTGCTCGTGGGTCAGAATGTCCCATACAGTTTCGTAAGGCTAGCGAGTGGACGTGGCATGTACTGAATACGACGCAGAAGATGGAGATAGTGCTTCGAGCAGATCTTTTGCCATTAATCGGCCTTGACAGGCCCATGATAAGTGCAATAGTGAGCTCATTCGACATGCGACACTCTTAGAAGAGTCGTGGAGGGCATCACACATACAAGCAGGATTCTGTGTGTTGCAACTTCGAAAGAGCCATGCCAATCTGCTGATTGCTATGCCGCTGATATCTGGCTTATGTTTCTCGAGTCGGAGATGGGAGATGAGGTTGTAGGTCTTTTACTGATGAGTGGTGATATTCGCAATCACTAATCTCAGAAGACCTGTGCGAGTATGCCTTTGTGTGCGGCGAGAGCGATGGTGTGACACTGGCGCCCACGGAGAGTTGTTATGAGACTTATCATATTCAGGCGTTTGGAGGCAGGTTTCACATGAGCTGATACATACTCTTTTTCCAATATTAGTTCATAAATCTAGGAGTACGTGTCATGGTCGGATTGCTGAGAAGAGGGGACCATGATCAAATCTCATTATGTACTCTTTGGCCTTTGATATTCAGATACGAGACCTGTACATACCTGCATTACCATCTCAAGGGTTTTTCCAGGATACCTCTAGATCGGTCAAGCTGCGAACTTCCGGGACGTTCACATTGCCATATTGTTCTCGGGCGATCAAGCAAGCTTTTCACCCTCACTGACGCGTCTAGCCCCAATTTCTCGTTGTAGCGTCTTAGTGCAGTATATTAAACAATGTCTTGTGTCGTCAGATTGCAACAATCCACCCATAGAATTGCCACTACCGTAGGCATGGCCGTGCTACCAGGCTGGAATAATCTCGCATCGGGTGGAAGCATGTCCACTCATGCGGAAGCAAGATCCGGTGATGCGGGTTACTGAACGAGGTGATACGACATATCGCAGGAGAATGATATTTGAGACAGTGTCTAGGAGTGTGCTGACACCCTATGACTTAAGCAGGCTGATGGGAAAGCGGAGGCTTTCCTGGACTCCGTGGCTTGATAGAACAAAGAGCATCAAGAGAGTAAGGCAAGGAGGCAAGTATCAGGATGCGAGACATGTCTTTGCTCAGGGATAATGTGAAGTGACGGGCTGTAGCGTGCCGTGCGTTTGACTTGGAGGTGAAGGTGGTCTCAGGATATTGGTGGCTTCGCTAACACTTGCTAATCTTACGCTGCACGAGGCCCTGTATGTCTTCTCTTTCATACAATCATACGAATACAAGAGCTTTGAAAAATCCCAGAAGGTCACCAAACTATCCAAGAGTGAAGTTGCATCATGGTGGGACGTTTGCACCTGGATCCAGTCGAACCGGCGCCTCTCGACCCGTGGTTTCGGGTTCCGTTGCCGTCCCGCCACAGGCCACGATGCGGAGCAAAATGTCTCTTCTGCAGGAGGCTTGAGTAGCTTGGTCTGGGGAAGAAACTGAGCCTTCGGATAGGCCGTGGGCGTGTGTGTCATGGGGATATTATTAGATGAAGGCACGTATTCTGGAAGTCTATGCATGCGTGGAGCTTCACCTGCCGTTGAAAGAACGGGGCAACTGTATCATAGCCAAGCCGGTACTGTATGCGATCCTGAATGGGTCTATGGGGACTTTGACGTGGACCTTTTCCAGACGGGCCGCTCGGGGTGTTTCTCGCCAGAATCACTCGACATTGGTGCGCGTATGAGTGAAACGGAACCCTTAATACCTGTCAAATGCACAGTGATTTAAGTCAACCACGGGTTTTGCGGAGTTCCTAGGTCTCCAGGTGATGTTCAGTGGCAAGATCAAGCGAAATTGATGATCTGTGAGGGTTTGGCGTGATGATGATATTGAAGGTGTGAAGGAAGCTGTCCCATGTTACAGACACTTTACAGAAGACTACCTTATGACGTCCAGATCGACATTGTCTACGAAGAGGAGTTCGCTTGAATGTATCAGTTGATCTCGAAAATCGTCTGTAGGGTTGACGGGGTGGTAATACCCAAGAGAACGTTGTCACTTTTCCATTAACTCAAAGAAACCCGCCCTGGACACGCAGACTAGTCCATAGAACTTTGCAATGGAGCATTTGTAGATCCAGAGCACGAAAACCAAAGCTTACAGTCACGAAGAGCGAAGGCTAGATAGTGCGGGTGTATGCTTTCCGGCCGTTAGAGGTGGGAGAGGACCAAGACTGAGAAAATGGGAGCAAGGAGAAGCTGACAGCCAACCTTACGTTGTTCTCGGGCGTCATTTTGCCATGCTCGGTATTTGCGGGACACTGCCCCCCGAGGTCCCCCAAGCCACAGCCGCCATCTCCAGCTCTCAGAGTTCGGATTCGATGGCGTTTCGGGCCGGCAATTCGACGACCAGTCCTCTTTGAGCAAAGTTGGAGAAGGAGTTGGAGAAGGTCAAGTAGTCCGGGTCCGAGCTTCTGGTCTATATCCAACTCCCGGATAATGCTTTAAGTCATGAAACTATTCAGTACTGAAAAGCACTGCCGGGCCTAAGCATCTGAATGAAGGCACTGAGTAGGTCACTGCTCAAATCTGAGACAAGAGCCATGGCCAGAGCATCTCTTCTTGAATCGAGTATGCACTCCGGTCCATCAACTGCATGCATGCTATTTTGGACCTTAGTGCGGCGTACACGACAGGCAATGGAGGATCCTGTATTTTCTCACGTCTCGGCTACGATGATGGACTCGCTCAGCAGGTAGAGAAATGATCCAGGACTCCTTGGCGGTAGCTGCAGTTAATATGGACGAATCCCTGTTCTGGCTCTAGTGCCCGTAGGACATAGATTAAATTGAGGCGGGCTTCTGATCCGTACTTGTTTTGATGTAGTTAGACGCGTAGGATGACCATCTAGGCCCCCTCAGGTCATCGCGCCCTGGATCATGCAAGCCCGTGGCAATAGAAATGAAAGCTATTCCTAGTCGATGAGAAATCTGCAGCACTTACAGCACCCCTATTGACCAGAGGATCATCAACACGGTCGTGGTCCTCGGGATTCCGACTATCTCCATGATTGCTGCCATCCAGAGGCTCATAGGCTCGTTCGTATGGTATTCAATGCTTGATGCGGCAGGTTGTCAAGTCCTCCAAGGTAGTATTGACTGATAGAGGCCCGGCTGAGAGACCAGATGGGGTAGTTGGAATGCCATGATTGATAAACATCGAGATACGAGGCTCTCAGTAAAGCTGAAGTGTCGTTTGGGGTGTGGACCCTGTACAGCGAAACCACTCTTCACTTCGAGACTTTTGGATCTGTTGATCGAAGACAGTCTATGGGTCTCTTGGGAAGATACAGTCGTATCATCAAAAGTGGAAACATGACTCATCGAGTGGCATTGACTGCCAGACGCGGACCGGGGGCTACAAGGATGGGACCTGAAGTCAAAAGCAACAAAGTGGCAAGGTCACTTCTTCACGCTGCAGCTGTCACCCGTCAAATGTACAGCTCTAGCACGCCTGAAATCCTGCGTACAACCTGCTTTGAGAGGTTTCCGGTGGATGCTATGGCTTGCTGCGAGGATGTGTTCAGCTGTGCCGTTACGCAGCCCCTGTGATATAGCCTTCTTTGTTCCTTCCTGCCGAAGTCAGTACCCAACAAGTCCGATATGCAGTCTGAAAAGAAGATCGAGATGGCATAGGCCGTGGATCTCTCTAGGGTGCGACCGCCGCCGCTGTTTAGGGAGATGAGCCATGCTTTTTCTCGTAACAGAGAGAGGCCCACCACGTTTTCTGCATGGGCATGTGTCTCGCAATGCGCGAAAAGTATCTCTTCCCATGTGGGGGGTTAAGGTTCTCAGCTGTGTTGTGCCGGGGTACTAAGCGAGGGGCGGTACATACAGTACGATCGTGGGAATCCCAGGTTCGGGCGCTCCTCGGTTCATCATCAGTGAGGGGTCTCAACGGTTCTTATCCATGCGCCCCAATTCCCAGCCCGCCAGCACCAGTAACACCATGTCATTGACACTTAGCCCATGTTGTTGGAACCCTGGCCTTCTAGCCTCCAGGGCGCTCACAATCCCTAATACGAATGAGCAACAGGTCTCCTCCTCATATCGCCCACGCTCTTCTCACGTGTTCGACGCAACATACTGCATAGTAAGACAACCATAAATCCTGCTAGGCCATTGTCATGTTAGGCTGTGCCGATCCCCGCTGGCCGATGACTAGGATCACAGCGCGAAGAGAGTCGGGGCCGGAGACACGGAATGTCACTTCTCGAGGCCCTGGAGTGTAACCCCAGTTGTGCTTACCAAATATCGACTCAGCATCTCAGCTTGATAAAAACCTTTGTTGTGGCAGGCCAAATCCCCAAGGCCTTCTCGCTGATACGGCCACTTGCGACATGTACGCCGGCTACCGAAACTCATCGGATAGCTGATGGAAGATCAGCCCCAAACATGGGAAGTGGGCGCCCAACGGCTCGTAGACAAAGAATCGAAATGAGTGGCTTTTGAGGTGTGGCTGTCCAAGATTGCCTCAATGATCCGCAGTTCTTCGAAATGAGTCCTCGCGTTGAGGGCTGCTTAGCTGAACCAGGTTGCGAGAGCGAGTTGTGACTTTAGGCACCTGAGTCTCACAGGAGGTTGGCCATGCTGCTCATCGCTTCTTCCTTGCTTCCAGAAAAGACAAGTCGCGTGTTATCCTGGTTACATCTGGCCTATAAGTGAGCAATTATGGACCTAGGCTAGTCTCTCGTTGTGTAGGATCACACCGTGAGGGACTTTGGGTCTTCTCCGCATTGTCATTGCCAGCCGAAGTTCCACCCCCGCCATTCCGGCCCCGGCTGATCTGCTCTCATATGCGCGCCCGCTCTGCCCAGTCGGCTTCGCTGCAGTCTCCCAGGAGGGCTTCTCATCGTCAGGCCGAGGATCCCAGCCGCCAAGAGTTTAACCCCTAGTCCACGCTGGTTGATTTGCGTCAAGTCTCCATCGAGACTCTGCATATTGAACCTGACTCGATCGAGGGGTCAACGCCGAAGCCTTCATTCACTTTGCTGGCTTGCTAGGACCCGCTGCCGGACAGCCACGGCGCCAAAGCAAGAGCGCGCAATGTTACTATATCCAATTGAAAATAGGCAGGTGAATTCGGCACTTGTCTTCCAGGATGGCACGATTGTGCCTCGGGGAGAGAGCGGCTCAAAAACTCTGGCGCACAGACTCAGGGCCTTGAGTAACGAAGCACGCAGTGAAAAGCAAAACCGACTGAGCTCTTGTTGGGTCTGAGATCGTGGATGCTAGCCACTTGCAATCAAGATTGACGTGTTGAACCAGCGTCTGGCCGGCTCCCGAGCGAAGATGATGCTCTCCTGTGCCCGATCAGATCAACTCATCTCGCAGGCCGAGGCAGCCGAGACGGCGCATCCAGAGACTGACTTTAAGACAGGCATCTAAATAACATACGGCTTCATGCACGATAAAGTGGCATTTCCCAAGGAGACAGACCCAAAAATGGCCCGCGTTCCACAACAGCTGCAACATTGTGAGCCGGACCGAAACTGAGGAGACACATGCTAGGACAGTTTAAAAATGGATGGGACATGCGTGTAAGCTAGACAGTCGAGGGCTTATTGTGTAACAGTCTCGGGCCAAGGTCGGACAACGATGAGCCTGCCTATTCTAGACCCTGCCGATCTATGGGCCTGCTCGAATCTTGACCACATGTCGACATTGTGCAGGATCATGTACAGTATATCTTGTGCTGTGCCACTACCGTAACTATTACCAGAAAAGGAAGATCGATTTTGTTATCGATCACGTCTTTGAAGGGATTTGCCAATGTGGCCCAGACGCTGTTCCAGCAGTGGGGACCACTGGCCTCCTTTTCATCTAATGTCAAACCATGCTCCCGACGAAGCTGCATGTTTTGAAAAAGCTTGTGTGCTTCCTAAGGTCTGGACTATGGTGTCAGATAATAGGGGATCTTATGAACTCGAATCTTAGGCCAAGAAACCAGCCGTTGACTTGATTCATATGCACAGGATCGGTCTACATGTCACTCTCATGCTGTTGTGACAGGCAATTGCCGGGCCGCAGGAGACGGGACGCAAATCACGGATCCAGGGAAGAGGACAGCCCAATGCGCGGGCGCACTGCAAAGCGCACAGCTGCCGGGAACATCGTTGTTGTGCAACGTGAAGAAACAAGGAATCTGACTGTGACGGGACGCCATGTCGCGTGTAAGTCGAGTCTCGACATCACCATCCCTCCGGCGGTCGTCCAATCCGCAGCCATGAGGCGCACCCATAAAGCCCGCTCTGGCGTGTCTGATCTCTCGGTCTCGGCGGCGGCGGCGGCGCACAGCATTTGAGAGAGGGCGGGCCTAAAGCCCCGCCCAGGCTTCCCGGCTGCTTGCGTTTCCCTATCACCAACAGGCTTCGCTTTTGAGATCCCCGAACCTTGCGATCGTGGCTTTGTAGAACGTAAAAGGTGCTATATTTCACACAACCAAGTGCCAATACTGAGCCGTAGAAGCGGGACTCCCGAATCTCGCTTGCGCGTTCCGCTGCAGTCGCCCAGAGGCTGAAGCCAGCCTTTGGCCACAGCGCCCTTCCAGCACCCGCAGCCTCCTGTCAGGTCCAATTAGGGGGCGTCTATGCGGTGACGGTGGGTGGCTTCTGCGCTGTAAGGCACGGCAGTGGCTTTGTATCGTGCAGGAGAGCAAATTAAGGCACGCCTTACACGTGTAGATGCAATATAATGAGTGGAGGTGTGCTGAAGAGCCGTGCTGTAAGTCTACGAGAGCAGTACATTTCAGGTACATTGAGGCCCCCACCACACCGAGCTGCCGTCGGGTCTTTCCCCACAGTCCCAGCGACTGCTGTCCCAGGTTTGGCAGTCGCCGGTTCGTACCACTGACTGAACTCGCGGGTTGTTCCTTCCCATTGCTGCTGAATCAGGAGCAGACTGACTTTACACGTATGCTTGCCATGAGGAACAGGCAGGAACAGAAACAGGGGAAGGGAAGGAAGGCCCGAGGCCGCCTCATCGAGAGACCCGACAGACATGAGAGACATGCGATTCCCGACGATGTGAAACACGCAGCAAGGAACGCCGCACGTCACCGTCAGCATCCCAAAGGCCCCGGCCCCATCATCAGCACCCTCCTCAAGATCCTCTCCCAGCACAGGCAGCACAGGCAGCACATGGGACGGACGGTCTGGGATGCCTTCCACTTCCACTCCCACTTCTACTGGCCCTGTCCCGGATCTTGGGTCTCGATACCCGGATCGACCGAAAGTAGTCGATCGAGGCGAGCGAGGCGAGCAAAAGGAGAAATCACGGTGGAGCCAGTTACAACTGCCATGCCCCCTAAATTCCCCCATCCAGCACTCTACGGGTAGGGGCGCATGCGACAATGGCAATATATATGATTCGGCCTTATCAAAACCATCGAGGGAAGACCTGGAACGCCGGTGGAAATGCCATAAGCGAACAGGCACGTAAGACCTGACAACCTTAACTTACAGGGAATTGGGGAGGGATCACAACCAGGCGGCGGCCCTTCCCATGTGGTGTGGATCTGGATCTGGATGCTGTCCCATGACAGAACATATTCCATTTCTCGCTCCCCGATGCCGCCGTCTGCCCCCTGGTCACTGATGGTCGGTTCGACCATTCTGCTCCAAAGGTATGTCAGGATCGCGCGCGCATGTGCTACTACAGCACGTACGTAGCAGTCCAGAAACCCCCCTAGACAGGAGAGAGACCACGAAGCAGGCTTGAAGCAGCAAGCTAACAGCAAGCAAGCCAGCACTGCTCCGTCGAAAGACGACCCGAGGAGGGTCCCCCCAAATGCGGTCAACCTCTCCGCCTCCCCTCCAACCTTCTTGACCATCCCAGAACAGGCTGGTCAAACCCCATCTTTTCCTGCTAATTAGCGCCCCAGTCCTGCCCATTACTCGGCCCCTGTCTGCTCTCTCTCAGTTGATCAACCTGCCCTGCAGGCCAACCCTTGTCCCACCGCCCGCCGCTGCGTTGTCTGCTCGCATGCGAGGACCATCGTCCTGAATGGGAGGGGTGAGACCGTTGTTGGAGACTCGACAGTACCGCCGCAGCACGCAGCAAAGAGACTAATCAAGTACCTAGCGTCTTGCCTTAGTGTACCTACAGCGCATCTGTCTAGCGCTGGGAGGGGGCAGCACCTCCCGGTCCCTCGATGTCCGAACCCTGGTCCGGTACCCCGACCGTTCACTAGCCACCTCCACACACACACTCGCATCACGGTGGTCCACAGGCAAGAAGAGAGGCCACTCGCAGGTGCCCGGTTGTCTTTACTCCACACTCCCGGCCTGGCCTGGCTTTCGAGATCGTTTTCTTACCTCATATTTCCCTGGCCACCTTCGTTCCAGTCCCCTCCACTGCTCCCTCATACACTAAATCGACCTGCCGAGAGAGACAAGAACTTGCCAAACCATATCGGACCTGACGACAGACGCCACAGGCGTGAGTACGATCGAGCATAGGGACTCACCGTGTAGCCAACAAGAGACAGTGCCAACCAGGACGCAGACTGCAGGATGCACACCAACGGCCCGTGGACGCACGCACTGTCGAGCTAAGCAGACGGGAACCCCAACAACCACCACATTCATTTGCACTGCTCACCACGGATGCCCTTCCTGACGACGGGCATGACGATCTCGGGGTTCGAATCTCCAGTCGCTGCAGCGCCTCTTCCTGGAATCCATCCGATCCCAATGTCTCGTCCCCAGGTTGGCATCGAGCGGTTGCCGACTCGCCGCATGAGCAACGAGCCTCGAGAGTCGATGAACTGCAAATCATGCCGCAAACGCAAGGTAGGAAACCCGGGCACTGCAAGCCATTGAAAGCAGGCGGCACTGTGATACCTTCCGGAAAAATTAGTCTAACGTCTCCTCTACTGCCACAGATCAAGTGCAATCGTTTGCGACCAGCATGCGAGGCATGTCAGGTCTTTCAGTGTCCATGCATATATGGTATGTTGTGTCAAGACTACGCGATTCCAGCAATATGGCAGCCCCATGGGGGGTAGAGTGCGGCGCAACGGCGAGCTAACCACTTCTTTCTTTTCCCTGGTGCAGATGCCGTGCCGAAAAAGAGGGGGCCAAAGACCGACGTACTGGAAGCTTTACTGAAGAGAGTCGACGGCTTGGAGGCCAAGTTGAAGGAGAAGAAGGAGCAGGAATTGCCATCTACGCCCACTTTAGAAAGCGTCCCGACGATTATAGATGAAACATCATCAACAGCAACTGGTAACAGCAGTAATGCCGATTCGAAACTCAAACTACCACAACTGGATACGGCTCATGCTGCAGATCTGGCAGAGTCTGCTGTCTACTCCCCACCTCCTATCAGGTGCGTGAAGCTCAAATTACAGCTCCCTGACAGGCAGTGCAGGCTTTAATAGACTGACACGATTCTTAAACAGTGAGCCGTCACCAAGTGTTCAGCCGGATGCACTTCTCGACACATATTTTTCCCGATTTCACGCCAAACCATTCCACATCTTAGATGAATCGTCTGTCCGACAACGCCTGCAACTAAGCCAGGTTCCTTCCTACCTGGTTCATGCCATCTATGCTGTTGCAGCGAGGTAAGAGTCCTTTGCCTAATCTCACAACAACGCCTATTGACATTCAAAGATATACGCCACATCCAAATGGGTACCAAGCAGCTGTCAAATTGAGCGAAGAATATGCAGCCCGAGCAAGGGGAGAGATAGATACCGATGAGCCTTCGGTTGATGCACTGCAAGCCTGTCTGCTCCTGGTCACGGCCTTTACTGCGGCAGGGAAGGGCAAGAAAGCATACATGCTTCTCAGTAAGAGCATTTTTTCGTATTTGACATCTGTCACATCACTGACAGCGTGACAGCGAATGCCGTCGGCATGGCTATGGCTCTTGAGTTACATCGCGAGATGGATGTCCATGCAAGGGTCACCCCAGTGGAGCGCGAAATGCGAAGGAGGCTGTTCTGGACATGCTACCTTCTAGATCGGTTCATGGCTTGCGGGTCAAAACGACCCTCCCTGGTAGGCGATAAGACGATTCTTCTACGACTGCCGTGCTGGTCGCCAAATCCGGCTGCTTTGCCGGTCGAAGGCGAGTTCTTCCAGAGTGGATCCAACCTTCAATATCTCCAAGGCAGTGGCAAGAAATCTCAGGGCAGCAGTGGAATGCTCATTGATATCAGCCGCATTCTCGGCATTACAAATCGCTACCTCGCTGCAGGAGGCGTCAAGGGTGATTCACATTTTCCTTGGCACTCGCTATCTAACCTTTCCAAGATCCGCCAAGATCTTGACATCTGGGCATCTGGAACAGAAGACGTCTTCTCCAGCCTCGAAACACTTTTCGGTCAGCCAGATTCGACAGTACTCGTTCTCAGCAAGCTCATCTACCATTTGATCCACTGCCTCATATATCGACCCTTTCTCCCTATTGACCTGGCAGAGCTCGCAGGCAGCGGTCAACACCAGTCTTGGCAGATTGAGGCTACCAACATGTGCTTCCTTCATGCAAATGCCATTGCTGAACTTGTCGAGCTCGGGAAGCAGACCGCGACGATTGAATGGCCTTCATTTGTGGGCTACTGCATCTGTACTGCTGGAACTGTCCATATCCACGGAGCACATTACAATAAGAACGGACCCGGGGGTGAAATGAGTGTCTTCAGCTCATCCGCAGAATTTCTATCTCGAGAGATGCAACAGCTTAGTGAATTACGTTACGCATGGGCGAGTGTACAACATCAGCGCGAGACGCTTCAAGGAATATACAATGCCCACTCCGAACTAGTCAAAAGCCTGGCGAATATGAGATACTCACCGGTGTTTCACCTCGAGGATTTCTTCGAAAGATATTCAAACATTGGCGGTCCCGGAGGACAGACATTCAATTTTGACGCCGCGAACCTCAGTCTTTCAGACGTTGTGGTCGATTTCACCACCGATACATACACTGGGCATGATTTGTATGCTCCACGGGTGAATGGCGGAGGCGAACCTGGTCAAGAGCGGCCGAATCTGAAGCGTAAAAATACTGGCACAGGTGGAAGAAGGCGACCGGATGCGAAGACGCCAGCTCCGTTAACAAGCAACATCAACCAAATGTCCACCGGGCTTCCAACACCATCCCATCCTCGTCATCAGTCATTTTCGGCTGCTGGTATGGCTCCACAGCCCTCCCCTGGTATGTTGCACACTCCAGCATCTATTACTGGACATCACGAACTTGCGAGTCATCATCAACAGATGAATGGTATGCATGAAACAGCCGAAGAAGCTGCAAACAATGCTGCAATGGCTGCAGCAGCTGCGGCAGGATTTACTCTCTCAAATCATATCCACGTCAATCAGATACCTACTCTATCGGGGTCACCTTTCAGCCCTTCTTACAATTTTGCAACAATATCAACCTCAACCCCAGGACCCGGACCTGCCAGTCCTCAGAACAACGGTGGGCAATTTGATCCTATGTTCGGTGGACTCCCGACGAACGCTTTCTCTAGTCCGGCTCCATGGCACGGTGATGACGGCAATACAAGACTTGTTGGTGCGCATCTGCCACACAGCCCAAGTGCCAAGAGCAACAACGGTAGCACGGGCACGGGCCCAGGCGACGAAAAGGATCCGTTCCTTAGTCTTCTGGAACAACTTGCCGAGAGTGAACACGCCCGAGGTCCAGGAAGCGAACTGGATTTCTTCCTGGCTGGAACCGCTCAGCAGTAAATTACGCTACACTTTCGACACCACGAACAGGTCAAACATGGCCTCTTTATTTCATATTATTTACATATTTGCTCAAAGGGTATTCACAGGAGGAGCATCCATTTGATATTTGAGGTGTTCAGCGAGTGAAAAGTAGGATATAGGCGGTACTTCTGAGTTCTTGAAGCTAGCAAGCATTTGGGCATGACTTTTGGTTGCATGTCAAGGGCTTTGTTTGGACGGATTGAATTATATGACATGATGGGAGACGACAGCCTAAAAGACAGCGGAGCTGGTTTAGTCCGTTGCATAAGTCACGATGATACGTGTCTCAGTTTCTGAAGCGTAGTTGCAGCTATTGTATGATTATGTCAGTATTGAATGAAGAGCAGGCGTTGAGATGTTGCGGACAAGGAAGCCTTATTGAGTACCACACTCCGCCGTTGAGCCATTCGTCGCTTGCAGATCTCAGGGGCTGTGTTTAGCACCAAGCGCCATGGAAGGCGACGTATCAAGGACGCTGAATGCCAACCAGCCACCTCATGTTAGCCTCTTCTTGGCCTGCGTTTGACGTAAGTACTGGACCCTCGGATGATATCATGTCACTGGAACCTTGAAATTGCTCTCAAAGCGGTCAGTCTGAGTTCTGTATCCGACGGATGCGACTCTCTTCTTTCTCGAGTCAATTCAGGGGGCAAAATGTGCAGAAAGAGCCGGCGGCTCTGGTACACCCAGGCTACCATGTAGCAACGATGTATATAGAAGTCAAGCTCTCAATGTATATGACGACGGCGATACTACATAGACAAGGGGTAACGCTCGGCCTTGAAAAGAGCCGCCGAAGACTGTTGACAACCTAGAAGAGACTATGCTTGCTGCGCATAATGCCGGAGGGTCGAGGACAGCCCATCCTGGCCGACGTCCCTGGAGCCCCGGCGCTTGGCTTTCCGAGAGCCGCCCTTTCGGGGTTGGTGTGGGCTCGCATGCACATCGTGAGGTGAGGTCTTGGCAGAGGGCGGCTTGACGGGCCGTTCGGCGGTACGTGATGTCTCGAGGTTGGGGAAGGAGAACTTGGGGAAGGGGACATCGTGCGTTTTGCGTCTCCCCGCAGAGCGGCGTGATGTCCGGCTACTTGAGGCTGATGAGGGTCCTATATGCCGGGCGAGCTGGGGCCACTCGGCGATATTATCAGGGGAGCGTCAAGTGTAGATCGATTGGGTGTGTATTCGCAATCGTGAAGCATGCTAGGCTCAAGTGGTACAACATACCACAAGTTCTACAAGATATCGAGCCTCCCTACACTAGGGCAATAAAAGACTGCAGCTATGTCTCCGTGCATTGCGCAACATATTCCTATTCAGGTGTAGACGAACAACGCCAAGATCACTCTGATGTGCAGGAAGGCGACGGAACCAGCGATTATTGAACCACGGTCGAAGCGGTCTGTCAACTGCCGAACCAGCGTCTTGCCCCTGAAATGTCCTAGAAGTGGGCCATATTGCTTAAGTCGAGTAAGACACAATCCACTGTCTGTTGGATTATTTTTTTTTAAAACATGGTCATCATTGATCTTCATAATGCATTGTTGCTTTTCCTGGTTCGCACATGCGGATCCCCCAGATTCACGCAAGGACATAAAAGAGCATGAATGATGGATGCATAAGTCTTTATTTTAGGACTAGACAACCTCAGGTCCTCAATAACTCATACAACATGTTTTTTCTCCTCAGAAATTAAGATTGCCAGGCTGAGACTATTGTTCGTCTCAAGCCTTGTCCTGTCATTTAGGTACAATGCGTTTATACAGTCTGACCAATCACGGTTAACAGTTTCATGTCAGCTTATGACACTGAGCACGCCAACATAGTTACAACAACATCACAAGAGCACGAGGCTTTTACTAGATCACAAACTCCAAGCGTAGTTGATTATGAAATAGTGCCAAATCCGTTTCTCTCTTTACTTCAGCCAGTTTAGCATATCTCATCTGGCACATGCGTTGCGGCTTGATGTGTTCACCTCCTGCGAAATACACATTGTCAAGCACCATATAGATCTAGTCAACAGCATATCCCTTCACGTACGACCATAGATAGTGGAATACAGACGATCCCGTCCGCTCTCGTGTACTTAAGCCACTAATCGCTGGACTAGTAGTTGGGTCGGTGACGACCAGCGAATCCCCGGTGTTGTACGTTCTTTTTTTGCTCTTTTTTTTTTTGCTCTTTTTTTCTATTCTCTTTCCTACTCATCACATACATGAAAGCTTACGGGTTTGCTGCTGGAGGGGTAAAAACAGAGGAGGCGCAAAATGTCACTGAAGCAGCGAGGAAGGTTAATAGTGGGGCCGACTGTATAGTATGTATCTTAAAGTTTGACGAGAGTCCGGTGGACGGGTTTTGTGGAAAGCAGGCAAACAGACACGTAGATACCCAATGAGACCAAGTAGCCAACGGATGACTGATTTTCCCTACTTTGCGTCATTCCTGGCATATATCGACCGTCAAAGATGGTCAAATATTGATGTTGTAGAAAGTCAGGGGAGTCAATTCAAAGTTCACCGCGCACCTGGGGTGTCGATATCCTTTCTGTCATCCCAATTACGCGAACAGGCTTCTCAGTCATTTGGGTCAATCGTTCTGTTATGCTCTAAATAACGTTATGTAGACACGGCAAGACGGTATTTAAGTTCCCCGGCGACATACGCGTTTAACCTTTTTTAACCTTAGAAAGGCCTTGGAAACACTTAAGTAAGTGACAGACGTACATGGAAGTCATATGCAAACCCATCGTCGACGCCATTAAGTAGCTCCCGTACCCCCTCTGAGAATTCAGTCGCGAATAACTCAGAACACAGAGTGCTAGTACGCCCCCCAGAGCCCTCCACTTTGCTTAAACCGCTTTGCATCGTTGTAGAAAGAGGTACTCTTTCTACTCTGAGCACCCCAAATTGCTTACTATGCCACCAAAAGACTACGAGGAATGGCCGGAATTTGTCCAGCCCGACGAGCCGAAAAGCTTGACGGAGCGTCTGGTGACTGCCCACAACGAGTGGGGAAAGGAAATGATCAAACAACGGCAGATATGGATACAAGCCAAGATCGATCTTGAAGCCCTCGTACACCACTCCGTCTTCCAGCAACAGCAGAAACTCGACAAGATCAAGACACAGGCCGAGCAGGATTATGAGCACTGCAAAGACCAGCGACGGACGCTCCTTGAAGTGCTTGGGGAAGAGGATGGTGCCGAGGGTTCTGTCTGGGACGAGCCATTGCCACAACTTGTTTTAGGGCAGATTAAGAGCGAAGAGATCGACGAGGCTGCGGTGGCTACAGAACACGAAGCGACTCCGATGTTCAATAACTTGGTGGATATGGCCATCAAGACTGAATCATCGAAGACGCCTGAAACTCATGATAGCAAGAAATCGACGAGATTGGGGAAGCGTCCTCGAGTGAAATGAGCCGGTTGCTAAGCAGTCTTAGAGACCCATGTAGGTGGTGTTGGCCCACCCGGGACAGAATGAAATCAATGGGCGTTTCGTTCCTGATCTGCATGCCGCCAAAGTTGTACGAAACATGTTGTCTGTCCTTAAGGGTATTTTATGATAAAGGCTATTGTTAGGTCCATGAGGGGGTTTGTATCTATCCATGTTGTTTGGTTCGCTTTTGTTTTTGTTTTTCTTGAGGCACCAACTCATACCGTAACGCTACACTTAATCTATGCACCCAGTAACGATGAGCTAGGTGAAGACTTCGAATCGATGTTTTGTATGCATAGTGCGCGTGGATTGTTGATAAAAACTGCACGGGGCTTGATTATCGAGTTGCTTAAGGCTGAGGTGGCTTACATATCAACCGGGCGCTGTGACTGTGAAGCCGCCTGCTCGGAGAAGACAGTACTATTAACGATAAATGCTACGAAAATACTAGACTATTGCTAGGATCTATCTAATATACATATATATGTATAGAAGAGAGAGAAGACAATTCCATGCACTCCCTTGTGCTCAAGCTTATAAGCTCCTGGATTAGGTTTCAGTGAAATCCGCTCTGGTACAAAGAATCAATATAGAATGAACACGCATTATAGCCGATGAACACTCAACGTCTAGCGAGAATATTTACGTGTTTAGATCACAGATTACTTGTCTCTAATATCAGAAGGACAGCAATTGAGACGTATCAAATGCTGAGTTTGATTACATTGCTATGTTTTGCATAGATTTGCGACATCTACTCGATTCCTAATCTATTATTTCAAAATGTTTTTATATTAATACAAAACAAGGTGGTTTATGATGAATAGGAGGGGAATTCATTGTAGATTGATCTGTCGTTCAAAGCCTAATCTCGGGCCACTTCAGCAATTTCTTGCTTATTTAAGACTTGTTTAATCCACTGCCGAAATTTTTCAGAAAATTGTTCGGGGGGAGTGTCGATGAGCCACCTTCGTCCACCAAATAGCCAATATAAAAAGTTTATAGGATTACCCACAGGTGTTCCGAAATTCCCATCGTTTCTACCGTCAATAGCTTGCTGTCAAATGTGCTGTAAGATCACTGTAAAGAGGCAAGTGACGGTTCACTTTGGAACTCACCCTATAGCTCGGTTGGAGGCGATATTGTAACCTCTATCTCCGACCAAACCTTTTCACTCGTCGAAGTCTCTCGTCAAAGCAGGCATCTTTTATTTCAGTAACTTCTATGTGAGCAAGAGTGAGGATGCTTTTCTCTTGACTCCAGATGCCCGGTTGTTCAGAAATTTGCAGAAGATTATTGTGGTTGCTTGGTTGCGTCGAATTAGGAGCCGTCGATCTAATTGAGTATCTTGCTGAGCCAAATATCAAGTAATAGTACGCCAAAGCAAGAGCAATTAACCCAATCGTGATCGTAGGGTAATTTTCCCCCGAAAAATGTTCGAGGTTTGATTTTGGCGTCCAGCCGATGATAAATCCATTTGCGGCCAAGTACAGCACAGCCTTGTCCTGTCATTCACAATGCGTTTATACAGTCTGACCAATCACGGTTAACGGTTTCATGCCAGCTTATGACAGATAATAATGCTGCCCGAATCTTGTCCTCGCACTTTTCCTCCTTCGTGAGTGGGCCGGTGCTGCCGCTGCTCTAACCTGTGCAGTCTACCTAGAGAAAAAGTAGCCAGACATTTGCTGTCGCTGTCTTTTTACCCTTCTACGGGTTCTGTGCTGTTCACTAGAAAATGTTCTAGAAAGGGAGTCTCTTGGATCGCTGTCCTGCTGCGAGCGATTTGGGCTGGGGTATCGTCCCATTACATCTCGTAATGGCCGAAGCGGTAAATTGACGTTTATGGAAGCGTCGTCATCAGGAACTGAAGCCGAGTGCAAGGTAGAGCCTTCTTCCAGGAGGGATGAACTGAGACTAGACCCGGTACCACTATCGACAGTGGCATCCCCGGCCATGTGTATTGGTAGTGACAGTAGCCTGCCCACTTCTGGATCGCCAATCTCCCCCGAATTGGCTCCCAGATTGATACTATGGCCCCAAATGACTGCACCGCCCTCGTGGTATTGCAGGTCAAATGTGTTGTTGGCTACCATGACGCGGCGGATTGTGGCAGGAAAAAGAGCCTGTACTGGGTCATGATGCTTCCAAGCCCTGCTTTGGCTGAAGCCTCGAACGGGTCGTCGCTGACATTGGCAGGCTCTAAAGAGCTCTTTTGGACAACTCCAGACAAGGTCGTGGCAGACTTTTAACGGTCGAGCCTCTATATCACCGTACATTTCTACTACCCTTCGCAGATCCCAGATCGAAGTGGTCAGGTAGTATCGCCCCTTAGGTACGGATTTCCACTCACTACAAAGCCCGTCTGCATGCGCTGGCCGAATAACATCGCCAAATTCGCGACCAAATAGAATTGGCGCTTGAATTGATCGTATGAAGTCTACCCACCCATACCCACAGGCATGCAAGGTAGCCACCCGAGGGCGCAAGTCACAATCAGAAACGATGTCGACAAAATCCCAGCCCTCAAGGTATTTTTCGAATTTTGACTTTTATATTGACACCAATCTGTCCGGCTACTCTAGCCTGATGGTCGATCATCTGTTCGAGGTAATTGTAGTGGTGCTCGACCCGATCCTGGAAACGGTAATAGGATAACTTTTCCTTATCCGCTACATCGGCGGATAATCCTTTGCGTATAGTCTCTTCATATCTTTCGACTTTCTCAGGGTAGATTTCGAGCCCCATATTATCAGCATCTGTCAGAGTATAGGAATAGCCGAATTAGGTCTATGTATTGTAGCATCTTTCATCTTGTCTGGTTCGAACAAGGACGAAGCTGCAAAATCGTCGGTTCTATCATGCTCCAAAAAGGCCCGGACAATGTGAAGCAGTGCACTAGTGCCGTTGACGAGCCAGCCACGCTTATCGTGCTTGTCCCACAGCACGACAAACTTCTGAGATATCCACTTCAATTTGGGAATATACCCTTGCCGTGAGACGTGTACTGGCAACTCTCTCATGCCTATCGCAAATGAGGCCCCCGCAGAAACAATCTTGCCGGCAGAGATAGAGATCTTCTCAAGGAGGCAGCCAGGGGTTGGAGGTGGTAGGTGGGATCTTCCTGTGTTTAATTTTGCATCAGTCGCTCTTATAAATACATTGTTAGCCTCTCGCTATCATCTCAAAGTTACGGGGATTCTACCTGCATAGTATCTGGAATTCGAATACCAACCTACAACATGCCGCGCCCTTTCTAGTGCAAATATGCTGATTCGATTTTCGGGTTTGTCTTCGAAATCTAAATATGAGATACGCTCTATCGTTGCGTTGTAAAGATAGTGCCAGATAATAAAATCACTTGTCTGTTTCACTGCCACGAGCATGGACGAGAAACCCTTAATGAATACAGCATCGTTGAAATCGTTAACCATATTTGTACCTGACAGGCCTGCCATAATGTCTAGAGGACTTTCGATTCCATCACAATTTTCAAGTTTCTTCCGTATAGGATAGCCGGCTACAACGATTCGAGGCCGTATTTGCAAGCCGGCTCGTCTATATCTTTTAACTCTCGCGCTTGGTATATTAGTTTTAATCCCCGCACCCGTCTATCCGAGAGCCGCATGATCAGTCAGATACACGCGATCTCGGATATCGAGATGTTCTTATAAGGGTTTACCCTAAAGAGTATTAAAAATAATAAGTTATACTTTCTAATCTTTATTAAGAGTAGGCTTGTACTATCTTAAATGAATAGCTGGTAAATCCTATAAAGAAATAGGTGGATGGTAGTTTTATAGTATATAAAGATAGAAAGAGTGACTGAGAATAATTTCTTAATATATAATTCATTTTATATTCTATCTTTATATTGATCTATTTCTGATTTCCACCTGATTTTATTCAATTTCCGCCTATCAGTATTTCCTCTGATTGAAACAGAGATTATAATAGGTTTGCATATAATCAAAAACAATATCTACCTTCTTTTTCTAAAGTCGACTCCGTCTAGAACCTTTGCTTTTAATTATATATCCCTGATTAACTTCAAATTCCAAAGGCTCTCCTCCGGCTCCTCGGCCGAACATTGCAGCTGATACCGCTCCCCCAAGACAAACCTCTCGGCCAGTTCCTTCAGCTCCCGCTCCTTCGCACTCGCCGCCTCCGGACTGCCAACGCCTTCACTCCACCGCCATGGCGAGACAAAGCACGCATAGAATCTCCGCAGCTCACGGAGCGGCCTCAGGATCCGCCAATATCCCTCGATGACCTCCCTGCCCTGCTCCGCCGTCATATCCTTCCTGTCGTCCCGTGGCTCCCACTCGCTCTGGTCAGCCATGACGAGCCGGACAGTCAGGCCCTCGATGTTGAGCCTAGCCCGTGCCCACTCAACCGTCTCGGCCCAGTCCACAAGGACCCTATGATCCTCGGCGGGCCACGTGTAGGGCGGGTAGGGCGGGAACACCAACTCGAGGAAGCGCAGTTGGCCCAGGCAGCTCTCCGGAACGACATCGCGCAGGAAGTAGCTCGCGCCGAACCGGGAACCCGGGTACCCTCCCAGACCGTCGGCCAATCGTGACAACTCCTCCGGGATGCCGTGGGTTAACCGAATTTCCGAGGAACGGTCATGTACGATGAAGCGGTTACCGGAGAAGAAAACGGCCTGAGCATCCTCGTGGAGAGCTCGGCAGATGAGGAATAGAGCCTGAGGGGGCTCCCAGCAGTTGCAGACCGACGGCGGCGTGGAGGAGAAGGCGCTATGCTTCACGCGGCAGTAGCAGCCGCGAGAGACGGAAGGCCAGGTCTCCCAGCAGCGGTTGAACTGACAGCCATGGTGGCGGGAAGGGGGACAGGTTTGCCCCCTGAACTCGAGATTGTCGCAGTACCAGTGGCTAGCAATAAAGCCTCCATGCTTGGGGTCGGGGCTCCAGGCTACCTGGGTCCAGGGGGTGATGAGGTCCGTGTATTCGAGGATATGGAGGCGCAGTTCACGGGGGAGTCTGAGGAGCGGGGAGGCTGAGCCGGGGACCGGTTGATCCGGGGGCAAAAAAGAGGGAGATCTGGGTTTAATGCGACGTGAATATAACACGGCATCCTGGGCTAGTTTCTGAAGCCGGGGATCTGGCTGTTGACAGAAGCGGACAGAGCATCCCTTGGTTGTCGGAAGGCGAAGGAGCGATGACATGACGGATCTGGCCACAGCCATGCCATCATCTATTGGGCAGACATCGCAGACTAGAGCCAGTTCAAGCGTGTCTTCCTCCAGTGAGGCGGCCAGATGTTCGGCTGCTATGTCCCATTCGGAGATTAGTCGGGCTACCCTGGAAGTCAAACAAGCGTCGCCAGCGTTGAGTGGCCTGTCATGGCGGTGATTGTGCCTACACCACTGAGTCGTGTTCCCGATCACTTCCCCGCCACAACATTGCAGACCAAAGGCCCAGTCTGAGCTTGAGAAGAAGTGGCATGATGCCTCCGAGAGGATGACGCGAAGGTGACGGAGGGCAGCGACAGTACCGGGCCGCAGATTTCGGATGCACTCAAGCGAGTCACGGTCGCTGAAGCGGACGCTGAAGTGGTTCGTCGAGTAAAGTCGACGCGAAGCCTCGTTGTACAGGACACGGCACGAGAGGAGGAGGCCGTGAAAATCAACACGACGCCTTGGCCAGGGGAGTAGGTGGTGCTTGCCGTTCAGATCAAAGACAGGAAGTTCATCGGCGCCACCCCGCGTCTGAGAAGAACTAGAGCCTTGTATGTCGAGGTTGACGTAGATGCGGTGGCGGATGGCGGGCGGCAGACGCAGGATCACAGGCCCATGGCCGCGCCTTGGCGTCATGAAGGCGGTGAAACTTCGAGTTTCAAGGCCAGTTCACCAACGCTTCTGTACTGCAACGGTCCTTCAATTGCAAGGCGGTGACGCAAGTGCCTTACTCACGAGTGTGGTAGAGGGCAGGTACGAAGAGATTCTCCAATGCTGACAAGGAGGCGTGGGAGGGTCCTAGTTTCTTGGAGAAGATCATGTGGGGCGCACCACTCGTACAGCCAAATTTTCCATGTACCACCAAGAGTCACTATTTTCTATATACTATAACTTAGTCAATATATTTTATATAAATATATACTATATATTACTCGATAGCTAATTAAACGTTTAATCTTTATACCTCGCCAGTTTCCGAACTGTATGGGTAGTGTTATGGTTTACCTAGACACGGTCTAAGTAGCCCTTTATATAGCCCTCCACAACTTCTCATAGAACTTGAGAATAGACAACTCATTACACACACTCTGACAGAACGCACCAATTCCAGTGAGAGGCTCTCTTTAGCCATTAACTTGGCTACTGTGACAATAGCTGACCTCACTACGTAAGGCGTCCATCAGCTACCCACTTGAAAGGATATAGTGTCCTGGAGTGACCACTATATTACACGACCAAAAGATCAGCAGTCGTAGCGCTAGCCGCTACAAATCTCCAGGTCCTGCACCTATAAGGCTTACACCTTTACAACTACCATCTTCAAACACTCTAATATTTTATAATAATATAATGCTTATATTGACTCAGTCAAAAAGAAGATAGCTATCGAAGACAGACTCTTACTCTTTGGTAAGACAGACTATTATCTAAGAGTCTGAGTGAGAGGGTTTATATATATAACTTAGCTTCCCTCCCCTTCTCATCACTTCATATTTCTTCATCTTTACTCTTTTTTCAATCAATCTAACCAGCCTAAAGAATAGCTTATACCACTCTACTTTATACTATCAACCTTCCTTTAGTCCCTACTACCCTTTCAATAGAATAGCTTAGAATATCCTATAGCTGTTTACAAAGTTCATCTCTACAGTTTCCCTTAAGGAACCGTTTCGCCAGTCAAAGATGAGTTGAAAAGCTATTGTAAAACATATGCCGGAAGCTAAATACTGTTTTAGTATGTGGCAGCCGTAAGAACGTTATACATCAAAACCTAGTGGTTCGAATACAGAATCCATTCAAGCCCCATGTAACGGAAATGAGCCATCCAAAAAGCGCCAAAGAGCGGGCAGAAATTCTGACAGCAAAGACAACGGCAACGGCAACGACCACAACAACTTATGTGACGACGACTCGCAGCGCAATTTAGTTGGCGCTCGCAAGCGTCGGCGCACAAAAGATTCGAAAGCCACATTCGCTTGTCCTTTCTGGAAGAAGGATTCTTCTCATTACCAGGATTGTTGCTTCTTCGTCTTGACAAGAATACGGGACGTTGAACAACATCTAGGAAGAAAGCACAGAATTCCTATTGATTGCCCACATTGTATGGATACATTCGATGAAGAAGTATCCAGGGATAATCATATTAGAGAACGCACGTGTCTACCACGACCCTGGACTCAACACGATGGTATCACGGAAGCACAAAGACAACAACTTACCAAGAAGGCGCCGCCAAGCCTGTCGCAAGAAGATCGATGGCACACTATATTTGATATCTTGTTTCCCAATCATGAACCACGACCACCATCCCCATATGTCGACCACAATCTTGTTCAGCCCATCACACTCTATCAGAGCTTCGTGGCCCGTCGTGGGCCACGAATCCTTTCTGATATTTTAACCCTTCAGGGTGCTATTATATGGAACTTTCCGAATGAGGAGAAAGATCTTACTGCATCCCAGCAACGAATATTGGAAGATGGGCTTCGCAACATATTTGACCAGTTTGTCAACCAGAGCGGCCATCCCACAACGGAATCTTTGGCGACATCTGGGTTGGAGACTGTGAATAGCTCCAATAGCACAAATAGTCTAGCACGCCGAACGCCTTCTTCAGGCCCTTCGATACAGGGGCGGTCACAGGGCTCTCTCGAGGATGGTGTCAACGAAGCACCACAGGGTTGGCAAGAACTACCTGCATCGTCTAGTGTTCTTGGTGTGGATGGCGAGTTCTTGAACTTCTGGGGCGACGAGGGTGAAGGGGTCAGTTATGGTCTAACGAGAGAGAACATGGCCGATATCGACCGGGCTTTGTTCCCTGATGGCATCCAGGAAAGCGATATTGCGGAGTTCGCCAACTCGTCATCCTCGTGACGACCTGTTGCTCAGGTGAAACAGCATGTCTATCTTTGTAAGGTTGACCGATCCTGTCACCATCATGCAGGTAATGGCGGGAAGTGAGACAGGCTCGAGGACTTTTTAGACAAAACAATGATATAGTCTTGCATGTATGACGAAGCTTTGCAATATGTTAACTAAAGCAGAAGAGATGAGAAAGAAGAGATAGTATGTTGAGTAGGCTTCCTGAGGAGTAGTCAAATATCTGAACATGAAAGCTGAGTTGATGATTGACGAGAGATCGAAGATCTTAATGGTACACTATAGACAGTCTAAAGGATAGTCTCCGATTTGATGAGATTCTGTCTTTGGACAAATCATTACTGTTGACCAGCAGGCCTTTGGGTATAGTGTAAACGTTGGGGACCGTAAATCACCTACCGTGGTTTTGGCCATTCCAGGACGGAAGTGGCCGATAATAGCGGTGCACGTCCTCCACCCAGCTCCACTACGGGAACAGTGAGGACAGCGCTGCGCCCATTGTTAACGTTATTTTGAACCTCCAGGGCAATTGCGGGGTCGGGGATCTCGCTTTGCGTCTGTGCGTACAGTGCACAGTGCACAGGCACACACCGATGAAGAATGCCCACAGGATGCAACGTTGTCAGTGAGACATGCAGAGATTTTCGATGCAAGCAATTCGAGTGAGGATCCTATTCCCCTTGTCATTCCCATTGTCTTGGGCGCACAGGAGACGATACAAATCCGGGGGTTCCGGGGTAGGGCCGAACTTCGTGGTTGGTGAGGTTTCTTGGGGTGAGTAAGACGGGGATGCTGTCAGTTAAAGCGCCTCCCGGGGCAGCCATTAGCCATTAGCCATTAGCCAGGCTCGAGCCAGGTTAGTTAGGAGCAGCGCCCCATCAGTTTTCATTTGCCCTCGAGGAGACTCGACTCGGGAAACATCTTGATTCGCCAGGGATCGGCAAACTTGTATGTCATCGCGTCCCTCAAGCGAAGCTTGGCTCCAGTCCTCTGGGTCAACACAACTGTCATAATAGGGCATGGGCAATAATGTGGTGACCGCCTGCGCCTTTCTCTGCACGCTTAATGGCGCATGCACACCCATACCGGTACATCCATACATTTCCTTTCGTTCAAGTCAAGTCAATTCAATTCATTCATTCAAGTCTGCCTCAAGCTCGTCGACGGCTCCTGTTGTTCTTCCTCTGCCGGGTGGCGCATGCGGGGGAGAACGGCATGTTATGTACTGTACGAGTCGGACGCACCCTGGAATCTGGAATCTGGAATCTGCCTTGAACAACCTCAATTTCCATTCTTCCAATCAGTCAAATTTGATTTCCTAGCATTTCGTTGCAATCGTCTCGCCGCTTCAGGCCTAACGACGCGGTATCGGTGACACGGCGACCGCCCCGATCTGCAGGAGCCCAAGTACCTCCTGCTGAGGCTCTTCCCACGCTACTTCACCCGTGAGCACTGCGCACTTCGTCTCTTTCCTGCTGGCGCCCGGGATCCCAACAACGCTGCGGCACCTTTGATTCTGCCCGCCAACTCACCGTCACAGCGCTGCAGAGTTCCGACACCGTAGGATTCAGCCGGTAGGACCAGACTGCCGGTCTGTCAGCTGAGAAGAGGCTCTGCGAATTTACTTACCAGCTCGAACTCTGGCCGTGGCTTCTTTCAGTGACACCTTGTCGCCAGCTTTGTTCATCACTCTGTAGGAAGGAAAAACATGGCGACTCTTCGATCAAGTTCAAGTTGGTGACTTGAGGTTCTGCCAAAGACTTCGCATAAGCGGCTCTAGATGCTGTCTGCGCGTAGACCATGACTGGCTTTACCACAACAAGGGATGGCTTCCCGGATCGTGGCCCGGCTGTCTTCGCAGTCACGACAGCAACATTGGTGCTAGCTACCATCTTTGTCGCTGGCAGGCTTGTCAGCCGCATCGGTATCGTGCGACATGTGAGCTGGGACGACTACATCATCGTCCTGGCTTGGGTCTTTGCAGTGGGATTGAGTATCACCATCGACATTGGCACAAGGAGAGGACTCGGCAGGCATGATGCCAACATTCCAGATGAGCATCGAGTGCCGCTCAGAAAGACCGAATATGTCTTCTCTATCCTCTACGTAGGCATTCCTATGCAACTGATTCGTCTAGGTATAGTTTGCTGACTCGAGGCGCAGAATCCCGCATTGATGGCAACCAAGACGTCAATCTTGATATTCTATCTTCGGTTGTCAAAGAACACCCAACAGGTCCTTCGAATGGCCTCCTGGGTTGTCTTGGGCATTGTCAACCTGGCTGGCTTAATACTCACCATCATCAACATCTTTCAATGTCGGCCGATTAACGCATCCTTCAGCGACATCACAGGCGAGCCTAAATGCATCCCACTCCTCACAGAGTTCATTTGTTCTGCACCAATCAACATTGTCACCGACCTAGCCATTCTGGCCTTGCCTATTCCTGTCTTGACAAGCATGCGGCTCCCAACAAGACAGAAGACGATCCTTGTCTTCACGTTCACGCTGGGCATCTTTGTCACCATCGTGGATGTTGTGCGGATCTACTACCTTCAGCAGGCCATCACCAATGTGCCATCGAGTCCTTCAAGTGACCCTGGGGCCATATTCGGCGATAGTGTAGAGTTTCCCTGGAACGCCTCTCTATCATTAATGTGGTCTGCTGTGGAAGTCAACATCGGCATGACGTGTGCCTGTATCCCAACCCTCAAGCCACTGATCATCAAAATCCTCCCAGCCATGCTTGTCGATCCTCATGGTACCCGTACGGCGGGCTCATCGACCCAGGATAAGGAAATGGCCAACGAGTCTCCATCAAAGCACGGAAGCGATGAAGGAAGGCAGGCACAGGGGGCTGTACCTGAGGCACCTACCAATGGACTAAGAGCACCTCCCGCTCAAGACTCGGGACCCGAAGGAGTTACGATGATGGACTTCCTGACCACTCCAGACATGACAGAGCTTCCTGGACAAAGAAACAGCACCGGTCTCCGGATTCCTCAAAGCGCGACCATTGACACGCTCGCTAGTAATAGCACGAGACGGAACTCAGTCTACTTCGGCTTTGTCAACATGAAGCGACCAAAGAGCATGATCAAAACAGATGTCGCCGAATCATTCAGATACTGCTTGATTGTCACGATCCTCTTCTTGCTCTGGGGGTTCTCTTACGGCCTCCTCAACACACTCAACAATGTTGTCGCCACGATTTCCAACATGACCACAGCGCAGACACTGGGACTAACGAGCGTTTATTTTGGTGGCGGTTATTTCTTCGGCCCATTAGTTGTCGGTGAATGGGTTCTCCGGCACGACGAACATGCTAGATTCCACGATTTGAAGTCCAGAGCGAATAGCGAACCCGTCGGTGGCTTCAAAGCGACCTTTATTATGGGTCTAGCCATTTACGGGATTGGCACTATCATGTTCTGGCCCAGCGCAGTTATGACCTCGTTTGCCGGTTTCATGATTAGCAATTTCGTTGTCGGATTCGGCCTGGGTGTTCTCGAGACTGGCGCAAACCCTTTCATTGTGCTATGTGGACCACCACAGTATGCAGAAATGAGACTCTGCATTTCTCAGGGTTTCCAGGGCGTTGCAACGGTGATAAGCGGACTGCTGGCACAGAAAGTCTTCTTTGTGGATCTAGATTCGGATGATGCTTCGGGCTCCATGATACTTTTGGACGTGCAGTGGACGTATCTCGCCATCACCCTGTTTTGCGTTGCTCTTGCGCTTTTCTTCTACTATATGCCACTACCTGAGGTGACCGATGAAGAACTCGGTCGAGCCGCCACTCGCCTTCCAGTCGATCCCCAAAAGAGAGGTATTGGCGGGCTTCAGCTACGGACCTGGTGCATCATACTTGCCGTTCTTGCGCAGTGGGTGTACGTTGCGGCTCAGGAGATCATGAGCATCTACTTTCACAGCATGATCACAGCATTGTCACCCGATGCATCCAGCTCGGCAGATAAACCTCCCGGTTTGGCATTATCAGTGTCAAACTATCTCCTCATCGCACACGCCGCGTTCGCCATCTCACGATTTAATGCGGCTCATCTCGCCTATGCAGCCGTCAAACATCCAAACAACCGTTGGATACCTTGCCCTAGGACAATCCTCACCCTCACATCAGCATCGAGCGTTTTGCTAGCCTTGATATGTGTTGTCCTTCGCCCACGAGCCAATCCAGACCTTTTGGCCATCCCCGTGATCCTATTCTTCTTCGCTGAAGGTCCCGTCTGGCCGCTTGTCTTCGCTATAGGTCTTAAAGGGCAAGGGAAGCGGACCAAGCGTGCCGGAGCTTGGCTCACCATGGGCGCTTCGGGCCCAGCGTTCTGGCCATTTGTCATGTACGGTATCATCAATGAAGGCGGCAGCGTCCAGACCGCCTTTGTGCTGGTTGTTGTGCTGCTCATTTTCAGCCTCTTCTATCCACTGTACCTTACCTTTGTCAAGGACGCAAGGACGCTAGTGGACCCCATCCACAAAGGTCGACTGGTCGGGGTTGGGGCTGGCGGTGGGATGGGCGGCGGTGAAAATCCTAGTACTGCGCAAAGCCCCAGCACTTCCCATCTAGATTTAGACGCAATCATTCGCGAGAGGCAGAGGAATATGTCTGATTCAAGCACGGGGAAAGAAGGCTTTTTACGGCGAGTTTCGAAAAGCTTTCCAACGAGAAGGAGAGACACGGCCAGGACAATGTCCTCGTCATCGCCCGAATACGAACACGCAGAGGGCAATCTTAGAGGAGACGAGCCCACGATACCAGAGGAGGAATTGAGAGCGTTATGATAGCGATTGACTGAAAGAAAACACGAAAGTGTCTTAAGTATATAAGCAATTATGAAGGACGTCCACTGTACGATCACGATTTGCATAAGGGGTGGGAATGGGAAAAGGCACTACTATTATTGCCAGAGAGAGAAAAATAGACGGGTCTCAGGAGCCCAATATAACTTCACTGACCGAAACTCCGAACCATTCTAAGCCATCAAGTCGCCACGTCAGTTCATTGCCCAGAGACCCTGCAGGTTCCCCTCGCTGTCAATGAAACGCGAGAAGTAGCCCATGTTGCCACCAATCGCGGTCTTGGGGCTGTCATCAAAAAGGCAGGTTAGAACATATTGATCGTAAATCGAGAGACCAAAGCACCACCACGCTGAAAAGGAGGACGGGACTGCAACACACATACACATGGACCTTTCCCCCGTGGGACTCGACCTTGGCCAATGTGTCCTCGATGCTGTCGACGCAGTACGTCGTCAGAACGGACATGGCGAGCGGGTCCTCGGCGTCCCATGCCCGGATGAGACAGTTGCCGTCCTCCGGCATCTGGATGAAGGCGCCGTGCAAGCTCTCTCCCTTGTGGAAGAAATGGATAGCGTTTTCGGCACCTGTCATGACTGATGGCTTGCCGGCCGGGTCGCAATCCCATCCCAGCACGGAGGAATAGAACTCCTTGGCTCGAGAGGGATCTGTCACCGGCACCTCGAGCCAGCAGATCTGGCCGACGCCCGGAGAAGAGCTGGAGGACGTTGCTGTAGGGGTCTAATGTGCTTAGTTTTAGAGGAAAGCGTTATTCGTAGGAGCAGGTGTTGCCATACTTGAGTCTCTGACATAGTGACCTTGTCTTTAGTGAAGTGAGGGTCGTGAACAATAATCGGTTAATGTGAGATTGGGAAGTTTGAGTAATCAATGAACAAAGAGATCTAAGAATCGTCTTCGTTTCAACACTTGAATTGACAGAAGAAAATTATAGAGATCTAGAAAAAATTACATGCCCTCAAGTCCAGGCCATCCTTAATATACTCTTACAATGCCAATGGTCGATGCCAATTCCCAAGACCCTAATTGCTTTTTTAGCTTCACCGCGACTCTGGTACTACATCGTTGACCACAATGGACCTCGCAAGCCTGCATTCTCTCCTGCGGCCAGTATTTGTCGATCGTTCTTGTTGAAAGGGACCGGAGCCAGGCCTGTCTGAGGTTGATGGAGCTTGACGCCTCAGGACCTCAAGAGGGTTTAGGGGGAGGGGTTGCTGCCTAAGGGGCGCAACTCGGCGGACGAGGCCAGGCCAATGGGAACGCAGCCAGAACACCTGACACCGCGAGGATATCGCGCCTCCTTGCTACACGTCCGACGCGAAGATCTCGAGATGATTACTGAACAAATGCCGTGTTTCTGATGCTACGTCAGTGTCGTTGTGTTTGCCTGATGCTAAATAACCTGCCCGATGTGGACTGGAGATAAACATGTAAGACGGACTGATTTGAACACCGAAGAAACTTGGGCAAGAAGACCGAAGTGCCAATTGATGATGTGGATCAGTGTCTTTTCAGTTTTGTTAAAAGTACAATCTATATTGCTATTTCCCATGTCTCTGCGCAACGCCGATACTTCATTTCCAACCCCTCGTCAAAACTCAAAATGTGAGTCACATCATATGCATACAGACTCTCAAGCCTCCATGCGACCGTCATGCTCGGCAAACTCTTCCCTAATCTCCTCCTCCTCTTCCTCTGTAGCAGGCGCCGACCAACCTGTGCCGGCTTGAACAAACACAACTATCACCACAAGGCAGACAGCAGCCTGATACATCACCCTCAGAGCCACCTCGTAGCCTTGAATGGCCACAACCTTCTCGGCAGCGTTCAGATCTCCGTTAAAGACAAGGGCCGGGCTGCCAATGAGCCTGGAGATCAAGGTCGCGCGCCCTGGGCTCAGCTCGTCACTGCCGTCCAATGCCTCGAAGCCTTTCGTCAGGCTATCGCGCAACGTCCTCATAAATATCCCGCCGCCAATCGCGGTGCCGAAGCTTCCAGCAAAGCCACGGAAGGTAGCCAGCAGGCTAGTGGCAATAAAATGCGTCTCAGGAGCGCTGAGATGTAGCAAGTGTGCAAGTGTATAGTTGAGAGCGGCTCCCGTGCAGAAGCCGTTCAGGAAGACGGTCACGACGTATGTCCAGGCGGGGGTGCTGGCATTGCTCGTGAATGACAGACCAAAGAGGGCCACGCCGAACAGGAAGATCGACACCAGGCAAGGCAGCCAGAACGAGCCTGCTCGGCGGACATGGAGCCAGCCTACGAGCAGCCCGCCGCTTCCGAAACCCAGGTTAGTCGGGATCAACACGGAGCCGGCGACGGCGGGAGAAAGTCCGCGAACAGCCAGGACGAAGATAGGGGCGTAGAAGAGGACTGTCCACCGAGAGGCCATCAGACCTAGCTGCGCCAAGCATGATAGGAGGACACCGCGATTTGAGAGAACCTTCAGTGGAATAAGTGGATCTGACGCAAGAAAATACTCATTGACAACGAAAAGTATGAGAAGCGGTAAAGAGAGAGCAATGGGCAAAAACTGGATGGTTCCAGAAAGACCGTAGAGGAAGCTGACTAGAGTAGCCGTCTGGTCGTTCCGTTAGCCGTATTCACTCCCCTATGCAGAACCTATACTCACTAGGAGAATTGCCCCTGCGTAATCTATTCCTGCCAATTTCTGAAGAGTACTTTTGTCTTTCGTGGGACTAGTACTTGCGAATGCAGGTATGCTGAGGTAGACACCGATACCTGCCAAGATACCAATGGGAGACTGTATCCAGAATAGTGCCCTCCAGCCCATGGCAGGCAGCAAGGCGCCAAATACCACGGCGCCGGTTGACAGACCAATTGTGAAGCCCGCATTGACCAATCCGATGAAGAGGCCGCGCCGCCTCTTCGTTGTCAACTGAAGCACTAGAATCAGAGAAAGTGTCATGATGCCAGCACCGCCAACACCGATCAGACACCTGCCGAGGATGAAAATGGCAAATGAGTGAGCCTGGGATGCGACGATAGCCCCGATAGCAAAGAAGAATGAGGAGAACAGAATCATGATGCCAGGAGTGAAGATGGTGGATAGACGACCAACTAGAGGGGCGCAAGAGGCAGTGGTAATGAGATATGAGCTGGTGAACCACATAGCCTCCTCATATGCATCCAAATCCGCAGCAACGGTAGACTGTGTCATCGTCATACCGCTCATATTGCTGGCTATGATACCAATATGTGAGCCAGGGATAGATTTGTGTATTTAGTTGTCCCCTTACCTTGCAGGAATATCAATGCCCACATGCTCAAAACGATGCAAACTGCCCTTATTGGGCTAACAGAATGGGCTGCAACATCGTCATCGTCCGGAGAGGTGCGCTGCTCTTCGGTTGCTGACGAGGCATCCCGCAGAGTCTGTGAGCTGACCTCAGACGGCAACAGGGGCGTGTTTTCCGTAGCGGTGACATCCGTCTCTGAGAAACTGTCGTCATAAGGCGGCGTTCCGGCCGCTGGAGCGCCATTCCCGACCCCAGACTCCGGTGCCATGGTAGTGGTTCCCTGAGGCTGTCGCGGCGCTCGATTAGGTTCGATCAAATCCTGGTTCCACGCGCAGCTTATCGATGACCGTTAGAGACCCGGAGCACTACAGCGCTGCATCGGGACCTTCGGAAAACGTAATTGGAGATTATGCGGCTTAACTCAGCAGCAGGCGAATTTCTGAGGAGCTACACCGTTGAAACAACTCTATCACAACATTGAAAAGCGCTTCTTCGTATTAAGATTATGAAGTTGGGTAGGACGATAGGGAAGTCGATAGCAGCTAAGCTATCTCGATTACCTGACACCTAGAGCCTAGTGCATGGGGAAACGTGTAACTTTAGTGCAACTTAAGATTGTCGATCCCTTGTCATCCACTGATTGGTAAGCCGGCTCTCGGTAGGACAGGCCCTATAACAAGGACTGCTCCCGGCAGCCGGCCTGCTGTCTCGCCCGCTCTGTCTCCGTGATGCGGGGCACTGACACCGGGTCTTGGCCTTGGATGCCGTGCGGCATGAGCGATGTATCGGGATCCTGCACCCTTGTGGCTGGCTTGAAATCGAGTATGACAGATCATGGTATGGAATCAGAGTCGTGCAGTGAGGTGCGGGGAGCGCGGCGGTCTTAACGCCTAAGATCCGAGTCATTCGAACGCCCTATGAGTGATCGCAGTTCCCCATTATTGCAATAGCTGCAAGGCTGAAATGTCCTCTGTTGGCTGTGTTCGAGGCAGAGATTAGTGATATAATTTTTGGGGAAGGTTGCGTGGCCGTAGAAGTGGGCCGGATATACCATCTTATCGCCCAAAATCCGTTGATCGAGGTTGACGCCATCATTGAGCATGGGGCTTTAAATACTTAGCCCCGCTCGTCACTGAAGAACAAAGAGGACGGCCAGGCAGGTGTTCTTCTCGAAACGACTCATCAAAACTTCCACAATTTCCAGCTTGCCTCAACAATTCATTGAACAGAAAGTGACAATCATGGGACTCTTTGATACAGCTCCAGAGCCTCCCACCGAGCTGGGCCGGCTGCAGGTTCTCTCGTCCTCAGCCGGAATTCGAGTGTCGCCATTGGCGCTGGGCGCCATGTCGATTGGCGAGAAGTGGGCAGCAGGAATGGTGAGTCCCACTGCGATATTATTTTTGCTGTAAATCGGTGACTCACCATAGTCAGGGTTCTATGAACAAGGAGCAGTCATTCAAGCTCCTTGATGCCTTTGTCGAGGCCGGCGGCAACTTCATCGATACCGCCAATAACTACCAGGATGAGGAGAGTGAGACCTGGATCGGTGAGTGGATGAAGGAACGCAACAACCGCGAGCAGCTGGTAATTGCTACAAAGTACACCAATGACTACCGCGGCTGGCAGATCGGCGAGGGTAAGGCGCCGAATCACGCAGGAAACCACAGGCGAAGTCTGCACATGTCTGTTCGGGATTCTCTGAAGAAGCTGCAGACAGACTACATTGACATTCTATATGTTCACTGGTGGGACTTCTCAACTTCCCCGAAGGAGGTCATCGACTCTCTTCAGATTTTAGTGGAGCAATCCAAGATCATGTATCTGGGTATCTCCGACACACCGGCTTGGTGGGTGGCGGCCGCGAACACATACGCTATCGACCACGGAAAGACGCCGTTCAGCATCTACCAGGGCCGCTGGAACCTGATGGTCCGGGATTTCGAGAGAGATATCATCCCAATGGCTCGTCACTTTGGCATGGCATTGGCGCCCTGGGACGTTCTGGGAGGAGGCAAGTTCCAGAGCAAGAAGGCCCTTGAGGAGCGCAAGGCTCAGGGCGAAGGCCTCCGCAATCTTGCGCGACCTGGCGAGCAGGCTGGACAGTCAGAGGAGGAAACTCGCATCAGTGAGGCGTTGGCAAAGGTCGCGTCCGAGCACGGCATCGAGTCTGTGACCGCAATTGCCTTGGCCTATGTGATTTCCAAGGCGCCCCGAGTGTTCCCGATCGTGGGTGGTCGCAAGGTCGAGCATCTGAAGGACAATATTCAAGCGCTGAATATCAAGTTGACCGACGATCAAATCAAATATCTCGAGGGCGTGAAGTCATTCGACGTTGGCTTCCCGATGAACTTCCTCGGACCCGATCCCAATGTGACCGGAAAGAACACGCCAAGATTAGCGAGAGCAACACAGCTATCTTTCCCCGACCGCTCGAGAAGATAAAAAGGGGCCAAATTGCAATATGCCAAGGACAATATTATATAGCGAAATATAGCTTCTTGGGTATTGATGAATGCTAAGAGGAGACCTGCGCCGGATAAACTGTTCGTCCAATTCATGCTGTGCTACATTTTCAATCTCTATATATCCAATCTTTCAACGAGATATTTGTTCAGCCTGCCATGCAAGGAGATCACATTTTGTCGTCCATCCGTGCATACCTCGTCATGCTCAGTCTCTGTCATTCGTGCGGAATATGATTCGGGTCATGGTGGTGTGGCAACTCGGCGACGGTGTCTTCGGAGATATCGTTGCCTAAAGTAGGCTCGTAGCGCGGTAGTGGTAGTTCGTCGTCGTGCCATTTGGCAGTATAACTTCTTTCTCTGAACGGTGGTGCCGGCCGCTTGGGCACCTTCTTCTTGTTTCTTGTCCTGCGGAAGGATATGAATACCACAAAGCCCACTCCAAGAGCGAGCGCAAGTATGACCCCACCGCCGATGGCAACACCCGCAATGCCCGCGGCGGACAGCTTGCCGCCGGGCTCAGGGGCAAGAGCGTAGGGGTCTGACGCTCCGCCTGCTGCCGAGGAAGCGGAAGGCTCGGTGAAGGGGACGTCTGGTGTTTGCGTGGTCGTGATCAGTGTCTCCGTAGTCACATCGGTGAGAGTCCAGTGTTGTGATGGCGAGTCACTGCGACTCAATTGCGGCAACAGAGCCTCGGAAAAGCCGTCAAGATATTTATCCGGCCCGGTGAAGTTATTGCTAAGCCTGTATGTTCCGTTGACTGAGGGCTCAAGGCGCCAGAATTGGCCAGTGTAATACCCAGTCAGTGAGAACCACGGCGCCCGGCTCTCAGTGCCGTTGTCATCGAAAATGTCTAGGGACCGGCCATTTCGAGTTTGTTGTGTCGTTGACAGACGGTAGAGGCCGAGAAATTCGCTCAAGGAGACTTCCCATTGCTGAAATTGCTTGGCTTCCGAGGATTCTGGCTCAACAAGGACAGTATTGTTCTTCTCAGACGATGCAAGGACCACCCGTTGGCCAGTAATTGTAGTTGATATGATGTACAACTTTGATGGATCAACGGTCGCCATTGTGACAGGATGATGATTGCACGTTGACGAACGCTGAACTGATCGGCTCCATATTGAGCAGTATTTATATGTCTATGACCGCACTTCCGATCGAACCTGCCGGTAATGGCTCGGCGATGTCACTTTGTGCTACTCGCCTGCTATTTGTCTCAGATTTGAGAGCCGGATTGGGCGGTAATTTTTCAAGGAGCTGCTCTGTACTACCATATACTGGTCATCAAGAAACGGCGGAGATTGAGGAGATGCTGAAAATGGTCAGCCACATGTAGCCGAATCTGAGGCAACAAACGTGGCGAATTCCTCTTCAGGCTCCATGTGTAGAGGCAAATTTCTCTTCATTTCCTCGCTACCGGGTCCCTGGATTTATATCAAAACGCTCTGTGCCCGCGATGATGAAGTGCAGGTAACATCCCTGAATTTTCTAGTAAAACTTTGCAACATACCGGTTGCACGATCAGGGTATCCAGATGACCCCCAAAAATGGTCCCAGGAACACGTCGTGTGTCGCCAAGTACGTGAGAGACCACCCATGAGTCAGGTCATACCCTTCCGTGATACCGTCTACGCTGTATGTCTCTGAGCATAATGTGTTGACGTGACCACGCGATCCCCATCTTCTCCACCTGAGACGTCGTAAGCAGGTGAGAACTTGTCTTTCAACTCGAAGACCTCTTCGAAGCAACATGTGTCCCATCCTTGACCGTAAAGCCAGGGTTCACAACTCGACTCAGCCACGGTTATCCATCTCTTTAGTCTCGGTAACTACCCGAGTAACAGTGCAAGATTTCACTGTCATGGAAAATCGCCTTGAGAGCTTACACTGAGCACGGAGATCAGCTCAGTAGGTTATCTTCAGTGATCCAACGTCCAAGCCATGGCATCAATCAAGAACTCGCTCCTTCCAGTAAGCGTTGGCCGACATCGATTGCAACCTCCTCTCGCACCTGGTCGGGCGTGTACAGATGGGCGATTTGAGAGACGAGCATCGTTCCTATTGCTCTTCGCATTGACACTCATTTCGGCTGGTTAGTCGTCGGAAGAGACATCTTGGCCTTTTCTGTTTGACGAATCTTTGCCCAGGCGTAAACGAGACCACTGATGAAACCGATAATGATAGCAGAAACACTGCCAAAGGTAATCGGGGCGTCGAAGAAGATGAGGCCGCTGACAGCCATAGGGAGTTTGTTCAACGCGCCCACCATCGAATAGGTCGTCGACGAGGTGACTCTGAGACACCATGCAGAACAGTACGAGATGAAGATAGCGCCCAGACCTGAGTAAATCATGCCGATGATGAGGCTATTACGCGTATCTTCAGGGAAGTTTCTGGCCAAGTTCTCGCCCGACCAATCCTCAAGAAGCAAAGACCCAGCGATAAGGACCGGGATTGATAGGAGGTTGTTGTAGAACATAGCTACATGTGTGTTAGTGGCTGAAAAAGCAGGTTCATTTTAATGTGAGTGAGCTTACTATCCCAATCCTTAAAGTTCATCGTCTTGATGACCTTACGCATGCTGAGAAGAAAAAAGGCAGAACAAAACACGTTCAATCCCATCCACATGTATCCCGCATTAAGAGTCGAGATAGCCTCGGATGACTCTTGCGAGTGTTGTCCGTTGACAGCGGCTTGGATGTCAGCCCAAGCAGCGACGATGGAGCTGAGAACCATGATTCCAAATGAGAGGAGGATCATAGGGGTGACTCTGCCGCCGAACCAAAGGACTTCTCCATATGCAGTGACAATAATAGACAAGTTCTTGAAGATGGTGTACACCGGAACCGAGAGGAATTGAAGGGCCTTGGCACCAGTATATATGTATCCAACGAGCAAGACAGAAATAGGAAACCCTATAGGTCAGCTGTTTAGGATTGCTCACTGACACAGAAATGCATGAGAATGAAGACACACATCGTTTGGCTCTAGTTGAGTCAAATGCAGCCAAGTTGGTGATCAAGCCGACACTCTTGCAGGCCATGATTGCTGCTACGCAGACAGTGGACTGCAGCAAGGTCAGAAACGTGCCAGCCAAAGATCACCAGGGAGTTTACCTGAATCGCAAGATACAGGAAGTTAAGATTCCAGTAACTACCAGACACGACGTATTTGTTCACCACGGTCATGCTGATAGATGCCAAGCAGTAAGCCAGAATGCAGGCGCCAGCGTTGTTGTCCAACTTGGAAAGAGGACTCGCATGACTGGCATGATGCGGACTTGAGCCTCTCAAAAAGCCATCTTTCTCGCCCTCAGATCCCTCACCCCCACGGGGGTCGTCTTTCTTGTTTGACATCTTCAATTTGAGCTGTCAGAACACACCGGATTCGAGGGTTTGGAGGGTTATGCGCCGAGTGATATAGATATTTCAAAACTACCTGATCGACAGCTCTACGCAGCCGAGCCTAAAACGATTGTTTGAGTGTTAAAAATGAAAGGAAAGAAGTTGCAAACGGGAAACTTGAGGGGTGCTAAGTTATTTACGCCACGCGTGTCACTTACGGTAATTGAGCAATCAAAATTAGCAAAGGGGTAGGAATGAAAGCACACAGGGCAATGCAACCAAGTGGGATGCAATCCAACTGCGGCGCAGGGATGACAAGCTGGGGGACCCGCCTGAAAGGAAGGAGCAGGTGCCTAATGCGTCCGCCCACTGAACCTACCCTACCATACGCCGGACGGTAAAGTAAGGTACCTGGGTCAAATCCCTATGGGGGTCTTCGTCTCCACACAGCCTGTAGCCAGCCTTGCTGGTGCATATACCAATGTCCTTTTCGAGATGAGGATTTAGAACAGATGCACTTTCATCTCAAATCACATGCACGCAACGCATCCGAACAGCGAGACACGGTAGACTCAGCAAAGGCCATGGCATGACCATTCAGAGCAGGAGGAGTTTCACAACGAGCAAGAAGGCGTCAAATTGTTTCTCCAATCATGTTGAGATAAGATACCACGAATCATCTCCTCTTCGATGACATGACCCCATCATGAACAGCTTCAAATCAGTATCCTTGTACTAGCAGATTACGCACCCTACTAGTCTAGCAATGCTCCGGGCCCGTCTACATCCTCTACGGCCAGGTCCGGTCCGCACTGTCGGCCTGCTGCTCCGGTACAGCTCCACATCCAGCACCAAGGCATCGGATCCGCTCCGCATCTTGTTCTGCGGTTCCGATGACTTCAGCTGCCATTCACTGCGGTCCTTGCACGCCGAGCATGTTCGCAACCCGTCTCTTATCTCTTCCATCGATGTTGTCGCCCGGCCTGGCAAGCCTACCGGCCGAGGGCTACGGCGCATCAGGGTGCCTCCCATCAAACCCCTGGCGGAGGAACTGTGTCTACCAGTGCACGAGCGCGACACATTCACCGGGTGGACGCCTCCCACGCCAGGCACCAGCCCCGACCCCATCAATCTCATCATTGCCGTCTCGTTCGGCCTTTTCGTGCCGCCGCGGGTCCTGCGCGGTGCCAAGTACGGCGGGCTGAACGTGCACCCGTCTCTGCTGCCTGACTTCCGCGGGCCCGCCCCCCTGCAGCATACGCTGTTGACCGGGCGCACGCACACGGGCGTGACGCTTCAGACGCTCGACGAGCACGCCTTTGACCACGGCACCGTGCTGGCGCAGACCCCTCTCCCGGGTGTTCCTGTCCCCGAGGAGTGCACATTACCGCAAATCCATGAGCTACTTGCCCCTCTAGGTGCCGAGTTGCTGGTCCAGGCGCTGCGTGACGGCGCACATGTGCCGCCGCGGGTCTCTGTGGGGTGGCAGCCTACGGCGGCGCAGCTCGCCGAGGTGCGGCACGCGCCCAAGATCACGAAGCTGGACTCCGAGGTCGACTGGGGCTGCTCAAGCTGGGCTCGGGATGCCGGGACGTGGACGGCCTCCGATCTGGCACGACGATTCCGGGCGCTTGGGCTTAACAGTCTGTGGACGCGTGCTGTATCTCCCGCAAATGGGGAGAAACGCGTCATCTGGGAGGATGTGGAGGCATGTGAGTGCCCAGCTGAACTCGGAAGTTTTGTGCAGAAGCTGTTGAGTCGTCAAATATCTGGAACGGAAGCCATCTCAGACACGATCTCTGAAGGTCATCAAGAAGTGGATGGCGCATTTGCTGGAGTCAATACCATTTCCTGGGCCATGGAAGACTATGAAGCGCACCAAATACGACACTATCGTATACCATATACCACGGACGGAGAGTCTATCATCATCCCGGTCCGCGTGTCCTACAATTCAGTTGAGAATCAGGGTTCAATATCTCCTAGGAGAAAATTAGACGCTCTGAAGATCAAGAAAGCCAAAGTAGAAGGAGAGCAGAGTAAGCCCGCAGGTCAAGCGATGAAGCAATTTGCAGAGGGGAGCCATGAAGACAGAGACCTTTTCTCGCTGGAATTCGCCATGAACATAATAGCAGAGAGTAATCAGTGACACCTGTAAGCTACCAATACTCAAGGGTTTCGTACATAATGTTATAGTCTAGAACCTGTATAGAAGAGAATGTGTAAAATATGAGGCCGTTCACCTAGCTCCTTAGCTCATATACAATCTCTCAAATTGAAGGAGATCCGGCCTCGCCTAGCCCTCAGAGATCACGGCCACACAAGTCGAGGCAACCCCAACCAACCTCTAGCACATTACCCCAGAAATTTCATCCCAAATAGATAAGCGTGAGTCATAGAACAGAGAGTAATAGCTGCTCCGGCAGCTATAAAGCCGGTTTTGGTATCGCGACCCAGTAGCCCAGCTAGGAGGCCAACAGCGAGAGACAGAAGCACACACCCAAGCAGCCCCATGATGATGAGATACTTGCTCGGGTGCGTCCTAATTAGTAACGCGTGGACAGGTCGCCCTGCCGACGCGCTGTCGTATTTCAAGTTGAACTGCTCATAGAACCGGAAGAAATCTGTTCCACTTCCCAGGAGGATATTGGGATCGTGAAAGCCCTCTGTGAGTTCTGGCAATGGCGTCCTTTGTTCGATGATGACTTGACGGGGAAAGTCTTGATTTTCAGGATCACCAACACAAAACTGGGGGATGATTAGCAAAGTTAATTACATATATCAGCGCCGGAGCTCACTGGTGAGATGATGGCATCCTCAAGCAGCGAATGTCCATGATACCATGGGATTTTGGGTTTCACATTATGGTACTTGTTGTTCAAGATATGCAAAGCAGTAGTGCCCGTTTGGGTGCTGTGAAACTGAAGAAGATGCATGACATATCTGCCATTCTGTGAGACAATAAGCCGCCAGTCAATGGCGCGTTGACGTTGAAGTTCTAGCATGGGCAGAGCTTCAGAAATCGCAGATACAGCTAGTGTTGAAGCCATGAGGCAAGTGAGGGCAGAGAATTTGAAGTATAGAAAGAAAGGACACGATACGCACAGTGCGATCAAGAATATAAGAAGATTGAAACCATACAAACTCAGACGATGGGCTTATCTGACTATTCTGCGAATTTTCGATACAGCGAATCTTGAATGGCCGCAAATAGTAGTCATTGCCAACCCAACGCGTATTGTTTCGTAGCTAATGTTGCTAAACTTGATATATGCTTTGTGGGCATAAGTATGGATTTGCCTAGTTACAGCTTAGGGCAGATGCGAACATTCGCAGAGCCAATAAATAGAATGTTTTCCGCGCTTATGTGTTCACTTGACTTGAAGTAACCAGGCCTACCGGGCCTTTGAGAACTTCGAGTATCTAACTCATAATGTAGGCAATGATAAAAGGTACAATGTGGTACATACGTCCGGACTGCTCACCGTGGAGGTGGTATGGGGCCGAAAGACGATATTCTATGAAGATCCTTTACCGGTCGCTGCCAACGTGTTTCGCCTCCAACATCGAATACTATCATATCCGAAAATACAATCCTCAGCTATGCTTTCCTTACTAGTTTTCTTGCACCTTTGCTACAATACTCATGCTCTTGAGATCAATACTTCTGTCAGACTTCATGCCGAAAAAAGTGGTGCGGACCACCTTCAACCACTTCGAAGTGAAGTGACTAAACCCAATAAGAACATGGTCGTGATGTCTGGAAACTCGAGTAGTTGAATTCAAGATGAACTTTCTGCCGTTAGTCCTGAAGGCTAATCAAATTTCGCATAAGACGTAGTTCATCAGAAAGCCAATGGGAGATTGTTGAATAAGACTCGTATACGCTCGAGTATGTTGTGTTGACATGCCTAAGATACTTGTCTCCGCCATGCATCTACGTCATCATGCATGGCTGTGCAACTTTTGACTGGCCCTGCGAACTTTCGCACGCTCTGTTCTTCGCGCTTACTAGACTTCGCGTGTACTGGTCGTCGCGGTGGCTGGTGTTCGCGTGTGTCCTAAGGCATACTTCAGCCTTGTAGCTCATGGCTTTCCGATCATCCTTTATAATGGAACATTGTCAGCGTCTCTTGCGTGTTTTTAGACAAATTTTACAGCATCGTTCTTACAAACGTTGAAGTTTTGATCTGCCATAGTCTTGTCAAAACCAGCTTGTAAATAAAGGAGCAACGAATTTAACGAAATATCCAGCCATATCTGTATCTTTGTCTTTGTTGGCTCTCAGTACCGAAACCTCGGAGCGGTTGACAAATTCTCTCTACCCGACCAACAGCGAGCTGAAAAATGCCCGTCCGAGAAATACTACCACCAGGTTTTCGCCAAAATGGGAATACTCTTAGTAACGAGAATATCTGCCCATCTAGCTCCTTTTTGGCATCAGAGAATCTGGTTGTCCCGAGACCGAGTCCGGGTTTTTATGGGAGCATCATGGCCTGTAACAGCCCAACGAGTATCACAACAGCGGGAATGACACACGATGGTGCTAGAAAGACCGTGGATGCAAGATCACCCGACAGCACGTATGCTTCGGGCTTTGACGGACCCCAATTGCTCATCGATGACTCCTGCATCCAGCTAGATTCGATCCCATCTCCAAGATTTTCTGGAGATACTGTGTCGTCAAATCAGAACATCTTCCCATATTCCATTCATATACCGACGATTTATGAGAGTGCTTCATTTACCGAAGAAAGTCGCAAAAGAAAAAGACACGAATGTGAGGATTCTGGTATATCTTGTGAAACACCAGCAGATTCCCCCGCATCGGATCCGAATACACGGCCAAGTACCAGTCTCCAGCGACAAGAGGCCAGCCACAAGTCAGAAGTAGACGTAAGGCTTCACAATCTAGTCTCGAATCAAATCACGGCTGCAGAGATGCCTAGATGGTTCTTACAAAATGCGGACCTGGAGCCTCCAGAGGCTCTGGCAGTGTCAAATCTCTTATTATTCATAAAGACTAGGTATCCGGAGCTCAATGTAAACAGCCATCACCATTCAGGACAACCTTGCGGGATGGCCCAAGATGGCGACTCTTCGGACCACAGAGTCATACCCAAGGTAGACAACTGTGGTGACGTCTCAGAGTCTGATGACAAAAGCCAGTGGAGCATTGACTCAGATGAAAGTCTCGATCAGCTTGGCTTTTTCTATTCCCTGTTCGACCGAGTTGGCAACAACCACTTCCAAGCACCGCAAGCCTCCCCGAATTCTACTGATAACGGCAGTGGAACAAGCGGCGGTACCAGTACAAGCAATGCGACGTCATCTACCGCTCCAGGAGCTGGGCGAGCTCACCGCTCGGCGATAGGCTTTGGCCTGAGAGGTGAAAATGAATCGTCAGATGGGGCTAGGGTTGGCACTGGTAATAAATTGGGCAGGAGATTGCCAGTATTCCGTCCTTATCCCATGATCTGCTGGCACGCTGCTATTGGGGTTCCTTGCAAGGGGAAACTTGGCCGATCCCCAGAGGTCCGCCGCTTGTGGAAGTATGTGCTCTTGGCTACTGTGATCTCTGTTTAATCTGCAATGCTGATGTATTCGATTTTGACAGTGATCATTCTTGCTCGAGGAAGAGCTCAAACAACCATCGACTTCCCCCGGCTTGCTCGCGCTGCAAGCGCCTGTTTGCAGACGAAGTGGCCGCACAGGAACATGGGAAAGAACTCAGATCTGATCCGCCTTGTCCGATACTACGTGATGAGGACCTTTCAGAAAAGAATCACCTACTAGAAAGAGATGGCATAAGTGACGCTCGAAGAGATGAAGTGGATGATGTTCTCTACAGAGTAAGCAGGGGCGAAACACCTATTTATTGCGATGAGGACTGGTTCCAAAAATGGGTTCAAGACAATACTGATGTGTACATCGGCGAGTCTGGTATAACGAAGGAAGAAGCCGAGCTTGAGCTGAAGAAATGGCTTGTGGTGTTCGTCACACTCTTTCCCGGCGAAGAGATACCTGAAGACCCGTGTGAGTATAACTATTCTGTAACAAGTCCCTTTACTCATGGAAGAAACAGTTACGGAGGCCACTACAGAAAAGTTCGATCGGATCATTGCTCTTTGCTTAACAATCTTTAGTTCGAAATGCATCGAACGCCACCTCCCACAGCTTCAGGAAGAATATACCGAAGTGCTGATGAAGAGTCTGCGAGAAGCACTTAGATCTGCAGAGAGAGAAATGATACGCCAAGCAAGCAAGTCGGGCAAACCAAAGCCGGCGAGAACAGGTGCCAAACGCCAGAGACTGGGAGATATGCAAATACCCGTAGAGCTCGCCCCCTTGCAGCCGCTTCAGGCTTTGGGCCAGTTCAAACCGGTCAATATGCCTCCAAACCTTCCGCTTATGCCCAACTATGCAGCAGCGAACACATTGCTCCAGCCTGCATATGGTATCCATGGGACGGTGCCGCTGGGGCCGCACCCAACACCACAACAAAACTTCGAACCACTACCTCTTGCGGTTCCAGATGAGCCTTACAACGCTGGAATGATAGGGGGTGATCAGCTGGACCCATGGAACCAATACCCTTTAAACGGCACTCCCATGTGGGTGCCAGGCCCTGACAGTGAAGAACTTTGGTAATCCTGACAAATTTGACGATTTTCAACAAGGGATAATCTAGGGAAGGCCTAATTGAATTCGAGGTCACAAGCTGATCTGTCGAAACAGTTCGTAGATCTTGAGAGCAATCTCACGAGAAGAGCGGTATTTTCAATTAAACACGATGACAGAACTCGTAGTACTCATTCTTTGAATTATGCCCAGCGAACTGCACTACACGGACGTGAACACGTTGAGAAACAATAACCCTCCCCCTTTCAGCCGGCGTGAAGTTGTGTGAGTAGGCACTAAGTCGAGTTGACGGTAAAGACCCATCGACAGTGAAGTAATAACGTGGGTACCTACCACTTTTGACTGGGCCTATATGCCTCGATGAAACACATTGTACATCTATCATCACGTGGAACTAGTTAGATTGAAGAACTTTGTGTTTAATGGATCTAAATTTGTGAGAGATCCTTTAGACGTGGTTTGCTATAATACAACAGGTGGATGAGTGGGCCACCAAATAGCTATCTGCGAGCAAGCACAGTTAAGTGCGATGAAGGCATCGCCAGATCGAGGTGCAATCTGCTTTCAAAGCCAAATCCATCCATACCAGCCAAACACCAAAAGTGTACACGTTATTCATTCTTGCAGATATTGTAAGCAACCATTCGAAATGACGAGCCCCCATCATGTCCAAGCCTTGGTATTTGGGGGCTTAGACGCTCTTGGCAGATTTCTCCTCATCGAGGGAGCTTCCGCTGGAAGCGGTCTCCGTCTTGACGAGCTCCTCATCACCGGGCTCAGGCCCGTGGAGGTTCTCCTCGAAGACGGGCTCGGGTTCGTTGAACTCGAACTTGGTCTTGAAGTCGACCTTGCCGTCGTAGTAGCCGCTGCTGTTGGAGCGGCGACGGGCATTGGTGAAGTTGAACTGATCATCGACGACCTCTTCGCCGACACCACCCCTATTGGAAGAGGGTTGTCAGCATGACTCTTGAAAGTATCATAGACGTGAGTGGTGAGGGGTGTTTAGAGAAGACATCACATCTAGGGTTCAAACATACCAGTTGGCCTTTCCACCGCCGTTCTTCTTTGTCTTCTTGGGATCCTCGCCAGCATGGCCGTGCTTGGCGAAGTAGCGAGGAAGGTGCTCCTCAGGCGCGGCGGTGCCGTCAGCCAGGCCCTGGTGGTCCTTGTCGTTGAACTTGTGGGAGCGAGTCACTGTTCCAAACAAGCACATATCAGCCATCTGACATCTGAGGAAACAGCGGTTGAATGCTGAAAGACTGAAAACTCACTCTTGGACGATATTCAATTGATTGCAGGTAGGTTTCAGAGATGAAAATGGCTGAGAATCGATGCTGGATGATCGAAAGGGAGTTGGGTTCTGTAAGGTTTCGGGATGTTAGCGTTGGACGAGGTGATGCGGGGTCGTTATCAGCTCGACGCAGGAGGTGCGTCAGGGATGACTCGCGGATGAGGTGGGATTGGATGACTTACACGAACGTTGGAGAATCAATTGGGGCGCTGTGCGGGAAGTGAGAGGCTGCTGATCAATTGGAGACGATGCCGGAGCCTGGATGGAATTGCTTATGTGTGAGAGAGAATGGGTGAGATGGATGAGAGATGGAGAGATTGGAAAGGGGCGATGATCCCTTCTTTAAAGCGTTTGTCGATGGATGGGAGATGATTAAGGGAGGTGATAGTTGGAGGTTGAGTAACGTTCTCGGATGATATGGCAATGGGGATTGGGAAGGAGGGAGCTCTATTAGTAGCTGGCGCGGCAGGCGGCACCGGGGGTTGGATGGGATGAGTCGATTCGATGCAGTTCGATGTGATCAGGCGAGCTGGAGGCTAATCAAAGCTACTGTTCTTGCGCAAGCAGCACATCAATCAGGGGGGCTGCGGCAAGCTGGAACCTACGGCGACGGGGACAGCAGTCACGCGACCCAGCGGAACGAGACATGGAGGCGTGATAGGCGTTTCTGCGTGAATAGTAGAGTAGTGGAAAGGCCTGGCTGAGGTGCGCTTGCTGGAGGGTGGGCCGACTTGGGACATTACGTGATGCCCCCGTTCCTTTTTGCCTACCTCAACAACCTCCCTCCATCCATCCAAGCCGGCCGGTCCCATCTTTTGACTTTCAGCTAATCTACCCGCCAGCTCCATGTAGCATAGTAGTGCTATTGCATCTTTTTGGCGTGCAATTGCCTTGATCTTGCGTCTCGTCCCGTTGCCTCTTCCCGGATCTCTGTTCCTGCTTGTTGGGAGGGGGACCTCTCCTTGAATCACGATATGGCCCTTCCCAATGCGCAGTTTCCCCACAGAATAGCAACCGTATGACACAATTCCAGCCCCACAGGGTCCATGTTGCAGGTACAATCGGCTCCCTAGGCCAGCCCAGAGAATGCGGGGTACTTCTACGCGCAGCCCTGGATAATCCGCTAAGAACCCAAGCAGCCTAGCGCCCCTGCCCCACAGAAGCGCCATGGAGGCTTCTCGAGATGTCCTCAAGGTGAGCATCGCCAATTCTGCCAGCGTGGCATCTACCTTCCCTGCTTCCTTTCCACCCAGCGACGGGCTCCGGGAGGACACCGAGCGCATTGCGTACTCAATGGGGATGTTGAGCTAGGGTAGCTCCAAATGGGAGCTTGTTTTTAGCAAGTAATGCAGGGCTGAGCGCAGAGCTGGCGTGTTCCGCGTCTCACCCGACTGCCGGCCCTCGGCATACCTAAGCCCAGCGCAATCTGTGGTGGCATGTTTCCTCGCCCCAGCAGGCCCAGCAGGCCCAGCGCCTGTGTGAGTCAACAATCAGGGGTCATATGGCTCGTACGAGTCTCATGAACCCAATGAACCCACAGGAGCATGTCCGCAAATGAGGCTCAGGACATGCTAGCTCCACTCGGGTAGTTCCCTTTTTAGACAGCTATCCTCGTCTACGGCATGCGGACAGCTGAAGCCTCCCGTCTAGTCAGGAACATGATGACGACCTTGTCATGCCAGACACCATCGTCATCGATCAGATAGAAGTTCTGGTTGAGTCTCTTTTGTATGGAAGATTGTATGTATAGCCTTTGTGACAATATGATCCAGATCTGGCCAAGTGACACCAGCCCTTCACGGTCTGTAATGGGGCAATTGTAGATCTGGCAATGAGCATTCTCAATGATATCCCAGTCCGCCGACATCGGAAAATGGGTCGATTGAGCCTACAGCAAATAGGAGTGTTGCAGATAGCCCTTACCTAACCCCCAGGGCTTCTTAGCGCTTTAGGCTCTGCTAAGGTATGTAGGCTAGGGGTGCCTTATCAGTAAAAGCACGATAGCCGGCATAATTTAGGGGCTTTGTCAGTGACCCATAATCCGTACTGTGCTATCAGCGTGCATTATGTGGCTCTATACAGTAGCTCTGGTGTGTACACACGGACTCGGATTACCAACCAATGTGCGGTCTTTTCACCGGAGATGTTTTCATCACCTCCCCCAGAAATCTGCATCTTTTCGTCCCACCGCCCAAGTAGACTCGATTTCGCCCGGGACACCACCACATTCTTTCCTGCCCCCTTTGAACTCTCACGACAGCACTGTTCACTCCTTAACTCTCTCTGGCGAGGAGATTGTCACATCTCTCTCGAAAAAATGGCTCCCTCCTTTGTGACCATCGACACCTCCGATGACTTCGACTTCAGCCCCGCCCCCGCGTCGTCGTCGAAGAAGCAGAATGGCCACACCGGCCGCCGCACCCTGCTCCTGGCCCCGCCCTCGATTGCCTCGCACGAGGAGAAGCTGCGCGTTGCATTCTCCGCCTACGATAGAGCCGTGACGGACCTGCAGATGCTCGACCGTCTGTCCGCCGGCCTCGTCACCCTGCCCCCCGCCACCTACGACCTCGTCCTGCTGCTGACCGATACCGACGGCGCTAGGCACACCGAGGCCCTTCAGCTGCTGTCGCGCGACGTATTCTCCTACCTTGTCCCTGCCATGAAGGCGGGCGCCAAGCTCCAAAGCCAGGACGGAAATCTGCACGCGTCCGAGGCCCGAGAGGCGGTGCTGGCCGGGCTGGTCGAGGGCGACGGCGGCTTCCAGAAGCCAGAGTACGAGGAGGAGGTCGTGGTGCCGCTGCGGTTCGGCGCGAAGAAGAAGAATAACGGTGCGCCCAATGGCGCTGCGAAGACGAATGGCAACGGTGCTCACAGCTCTGCCGGCCCAGCGGTTGGAAGCGTCACTGTGCCCGTCAACGGCAGGCCCACGACATTGGACATGGCCCCGCCCGCCGTGAAACCCATCGGCGTGGGCTTCGTCGACTTTTCAGACGACTTTGGCGACGACTATGACGATGACGACGACGAGCTGATTGACGAGGACACACTCATGACGGATGCCGACCTGGCGCGCCCAATCCAGCAACGTAAGCTCCTACGCCCTCAAACCCCTCTTCTCTACCCACCAGCGACATACTAACATGTGTCCTCTCTAGCACCCGAGTGCCAGCCCAAGCCCGGCCAGAAGCGCCGCGCCTGCAAGGACTGCACGTGCGGCCTGGCGGAGCGCCTCGAGGCGCAGGACAAGGCGCGGCGCGACAAGGCCGACAAGGACCTCAGCACGCTCAAGCTCAAGTCGGCCGACCTCAACGAGCTCGACTTCACCGTCCAGGGCAAGACGGGCTCCTGCGGCAGCTGCGCCCTCGGCGACGCCTTCCGCTGCGCCGACTGCCCGTACATCGGCCTGCCGCCCTTCAAGCCCGGCGAGGAGGTCAAGATCCTCAACAACGTCGCCCAGTTCTAAAGGGGGTGTGGCTGGACATGGACTGCATGGCTGGATTGGATCAATTTTGGGGGCCCCATACGGCCCCAGAGGTTTCTCTTTGTTTTGTGTTTCTTCCGGATGAGGGCATGACGGCTGTCATTACAATCAAGCATATAGAGAGCAAAAAGGTACTAGGCGTTGGAGGTCCGTCACCGAGAGGTCAAGGTTGACAGCTATACTTGCATGACTGGCCGTGATTACGGTCTACGGGGAATCTAAATGTTCACAGTTTCCCTCACTTTTGCATGACCAAACTTCCTGTGACAAAAATGATATGATCATGTCGGAGAACTACAAAATGAATATGCACTGCCTTTGCCTGTCTTTCCAAACGCCGGTATATGTCTTGAGTTTTCAAGCCCCACGAACTTCTCCCAGGGCACACTGTTCACACTGTCTTGAGCTTTGGGCATAAAGCTTCATTCATGACCTCGAACCCGAGCCACCGGCAGCAGCTTCCTTCTTGGCCCCGCTGCCATCATCATCCTCGCTGTCTTCACCCACGCTGTATCTCCTGTCATGCTCCGCCACCGTCGGCGTCTCGAGGTGCAGATCATCCAGCTCGCTCTCGTCAAAGTCACCAGCCTCGATATCCCTGTTCGTCCGCTTGTTGCGGAAGTTCTCCAAGCCCGTGTTTCTGCCCAACATGTGGTGTGTCTCAGCACTGCCGTTCCCGCTCGTGGAAAGACCCTGGTAGCCCCGCCTCTTCCGTCGATCACGCCAGACGAAGATTCCCCAGGCCACGGCTGCGATAGCCACGATGACCAAGACAATCTCGCCGGATCTCTGGTAGGCGGCCCACTTCGCAGCGTCCAACTTCGCCTTCTCTGCCTCCTGCGCGGCGGTAGTGTTGCCCGCCGTGCCGCCGACCGTTGTCTCGGGCCCGGGCTCGCCATCGATACGGCTGTCGATCGGATCGCCGCCAATGCTGCTGATGTCCACCTTCATGATACGGTCAAGCATATCTCGCGATCTCCGAGGATAGTCAAATGGTACCATGTGGCTGCTGTTGAAGAAAAGCACGTAAGTCAGGTTACGGGCCTCTTGCCAGAAACCGGCCGGCTCGCCCTCGACAGTCCAGTCACGACGCGGTGCCCAGTTGCCAGGAGATAGCTCGAAGCCTTTTCCACCATTCCACTGCATGTTGCTGATCAGGGACTCGGTTCCAATATGGTTGCAAATGAGGTCTTCGGCTCCGGAGAACAGTGTGATAGGCACCTCCGTAAGAAGCTCTGGGAGGAATGAGATGCTGGCCTTGGAGTTCTTGGCCCGGAAAGCACTGCCCACAGCACCGTTGCACTCCACCCAGCCGGTAGCCTTAGCAGCGTTGATATGTAGGGCATCGACGACGTCGCGGCGACGGAGGTAAGGTGTCACGTTCTCCAGGTCAGGCGGCCAATTCATTCCACAGGACGGGTAGGTGTCTCGAAGGCGGACATCGTACATGTTGAGGCACTCCTGCTGGCCCTTGGCATTGTATCTCACCGTCAGCCTCAGCAGATCCTGCAGCACCTGCTCGCACGACGGGTGGTCCACGGCATCAGCGACGGCCAAGTCCTTCAAGCAGATCCGGTGCTGAACCTCAAGCTTTTTCGCAATATCGCTGTCCTTCTGGACCAGATTCTTCTGATAAGCAAAATCCAGATACGCCTCGTACTGCCTGTCGGGGTCAATCCATCCGTTGCCGATGATAAGGTTCTTGAGGTTCCACTTGTGGCCGATGTTGGGCTTCTTGTTGCGCTCGACGATAGCCTTGGCGATGTATGGAATGTGCTGTCCGGCGAAGGACTCTCCAGCGATATAGAGCTGTTGTTTCATTAGCATTGCGACCCGAGCGCCCACGTTCTTCAACACAACTTACATCGTCCTGCTCGTATTCAGGGAAGAGGTCAAACCACTTCTCCAAGAATGTAATGAACTGGTTGGCCATCTGATCCAGCTCCGTCACGTAGCTGTTGGTGTCGACATAGCTGAAACCGGTGCCCACAGGGTTATCGACGAATAGCAGGTTGGCAAACTCGTGCCATGAGCCATCATTGTAGACGAGATTTTCTTTATCCTTCAATCGATATGGTCCAATCTCCATCATCGCGCCATCCTCAGAGCTGCATCCTGGTCCTCCATTGAGCCAAATGACCGTCCGCTGCCGGTTGGCGATATGTTTGTTTTGGAAGTGCCAGAAGAAAAGGTTTCCGTTGTGTTCGGGAGTGATTTCGATATGCCTGGGATCAAGAGTATGTCAGTATGAATATCATAACGCATATCGCGACAAGAGTGTCGCCTGGCAGCACTCACCCAGCATGCATCTTGATCAGCGGGCCCTCCGGAGCACCCGGGAGCTCATGGACAAAGTAGTCAGCGGCCGAGTTCGCGTCGACGGTGGCCGTCCATGTCAGCGCTGCGGCGGCGATGAGCGCCGGCAGACGCAGCGACTTTAGAAAAGCCATGGCTGAGACGGCTCAGCAAGAGAGAGACAGGACCCAAAGGGGTCGGGAAAAGCGAAAAAGGGCGATGGCGGAAAGATGCCTTCTACTGCCCCCTCAAAGTCGCAATCATAAGAAGTGAAGAGACCTCGGGTGCTGTTGAAGAGGGAAAGGAGGCTGATTGATGAGTAGTTGAGAGAGGGCGGAGATGGGATGGATTGGATGGATGTCAGAAAGGTGTCCCTTCAAATGAATGGGTGGATGGGAGGAAGGAGGCAAGGTTCAGCTGCAGGCAATGCACTA
>NW_006921232.1:0-5478 GCF_000392275.1 Phaeoacremonium minimum UCRPA7 | reverse complement strand
CTTTTCCTTCCTACCCTATCGTATAGTATATAAAGTATATTATAGCGTCTAAAGCTTATATAATCGAGACGAGCCTAATAGTATAATGATAGTATAGTATATATCGATATAATAGTAATGTAAAGCAAACGAAAGCTGCTTTATATTGTCATGATGATCTATAGAGCTTTAGGTTCGACTTCTAGCTAAGTTAAACTTTTTTTTCTTTACCTTTCTTTCTTTCCTTTCTTTTTCTTTTTCCTTTTTCCTCCTTCTTTTTCCTTTCAAACCCTTTCCTTCCTATCCTATCGTATAGTATATAAGGCATATTATAGCGTCTAAAGCTTATATAATTGAGATAGGCCTGATGGTATAATGGTAGTATAGTATATATCGATGTCTAAGCTAGTGCTATCAATATCATAGTATAGCTCTAGCGATCTATAGAGTTCTAGGTTCGACTCTTAGCTAAGCTAAACTTTCTTCTTCCTTTTTTTTTTTTTTCTTTTCTTTTTCTTTCCTTCCTTTCTTTTTTCTTCTTTTCCTTTATATTATATGAACATTATGGAAGTATTATATAAATATTCCTCTAATATATCTATAATATAATATAAAAAAAAGAATCTAGCAGACATATTATAGACATATTCTATAAAGATCATATAAGCCAGCTATAGACACTATAGCATCAGAAAGTATACCTAACTTAACCTTCGTCCGAGCAGCTAGCTAAGATAACTTACTGTCAGCTGTCACAAAGAGACTCTTCCTTCCAACCTTAGATAATATATTAGCTAAGTATGATAATAGTGGCTTTTCTACCGACGACTATCAGAAGATACCTTAAATCAAATACCTTAATATCAAAATGTTAGATGACGACAACCTTAATAAAGTGTTTCTTAAGATCAAGTATCTTAATATTAAAGGTATCAGATGATGATAATAAAGTATTTCTTAAGATAAGATCGAGTAGAGTATAAAGTTAGAGAAGCTTATGATAGCCTTCTATAAACGCTAGAAAATAAGACTATAAACTCTATCTAATTCCTCTTTAAGGGCTAGCCGGCGTATATAGCCGTTAGATACATATAATACCTTCGATATCATATATTGTGTCGTCGTCGTCGTCCTTACCGTCTAGCCGTCTATTCTCCCTTAACTCTACAACCCTCTAGCATACCTTTACCATACTCTTGACGATGCCTACTCGCTCACTCAGCTAGCTTGGTTTCACTCATATACTTATATAAGTTACTTATATAAGATACTATAAAAAAATGCTGACTCTATCTTATATCTTCTAGACTTTTAGTTGACATCTTTATACTACCATACTTAAGGCAAGCTTTATTAGTCTATCTATATATAAGGTGGTAATCATATAAATAAGAAAAAAGCATATATACCTAGAGCTTGATAGGATTGGCAGCCAACCTATCACCAGTAGGTAGACGATAGACAATAGCCATATATAGTGGTGGCGGCGGCAGGCGGCATACAGCCGGCATATATAATAGATTGTCATCATTATCATTATTATCGTCATCATCATCTAAGTCTAAGTCTAAAGATAACCTATCATCCTTATCGTCCTATATAAAGCAGTAAACAGTATGATCCCACTACTTACAGTTTATACAGTAGCCACTAAAGTGACTAAGTAGGCAAACATAAAGGGGAATCGGCCTTATATAACCATTCGAGTTAGCCTATATCTATCGACGGTAGGCGACATAAGGTACTCAGACGGCAATACCTCTACTTATAATAAGCAGGATGTTTATATACGAAGACTGATGACTCTAGATCTATGTCTTCAATATAGCCCCTCATATGATAAGCACATTCTAGCCATATAAAGCCAGAACCCTACGCTATATAGCATTATGATAGAATGACGCTAGCTGCTGACTATCTATAGGGAGGATCAGTAATGGTCGATTCTATCAGACAATAAAGGCCGACGAATATACTTAGACACTAGAGGTAGAAGGGAGAGTAAGCTAGATAAGCTATATAGTCAGCGACTGTTTCTAAAGGATAAAGTGTTTGAGAGAGTAAGTATAATATGATATAATATATATATGAGTATATATATATATATATATATATATATATAAAAAAAAAAAATGAGAAGAGGTTAGTAGTAGAGAAGATGAGTTGGTATCATATGGTTGAGTAATGCTTTATATATATAGTGTTCGTACTTTAACTACTTTGATTGAATGGAGGAGAAATAAGGATAGGGTTTTCGTACGGTCGTAGATAATAGAAGGTTGGTGTTTATGTGTGTATATATATATGTGTATATACTATAAAGGCTGTTTGGAGGAGAGATGATAGTTAGGTTTTCGTATGGCTATATACTATCGATTCATTGTTTATATATATGTGTAAGGGTTATTTGAAGGTTTGAAGGGAAGAGGAAGGAAAGATGACGATCGAAGGGCTTATACGATAGTATATTGTTGATTGCTTGCTTTTTATATTTATATATATAAGAGCTGTTTGGAGGAGAGAGGAGAGGTATTAAAGAAGCTTCGTATATACTATGACGTTGTCTTATAGTATAGATACTAAGGCCTGATTATTGTTATTGTTGTTGTTATTATTGTTGTTGTTGTTATTATTGTTGTTATTATAGTATGCTTTGTCAGCTGTAAACGACTCATATAATAAGAGCTGATGACATATATAATATAATGGTAGTGGTGGTGATGGTGGTGGTGGTGATGGTGGTGGTGGTGATAGTGGTGGTAGTAGTGGTAGTGGTGGTTGTTATTGTATAAGAAGAGAAGAGAAGGGAGGGAAAAAATTTTCAAGGGTAGGAGAAATAGCTTATAAAGGTGGGAAGCTAGCTTAAGGAAGGTGTTTAGTCTATATAAAGCTACTATATATCTTCTATTTTTATCTAATATTATAATATTATAAATCTTAAGTCTAAATAAGGAAGGTACCCTATCTACCCTATCTTGACAGTGGCGGTAGTACTTTGTCATAAGCTTTTGCTAGACTTATATAAGGTCTTAGAGAGGTTCTAAGTTTGATTCTCTATTAGACTAGCCTTTTTGTCTTATATAATGAATATATATACCTACTTTTTGCTTTTATAGCAACTTTAGCTAACTTTATAGAACCACTTACAGCCTTATATAGCAGCCTTATATAATAGCCTTATATAATAGCCTTATCATCTTATCTTACTTAACTACTTAGCTTGACTGCCTAGCCTAGCTAGACTACTCTACTGTTAATACCAACCTTAGGCAGCCATTCTGCCAGCCACCTAAATTCTGACGATAGCTTCAAAATCTATGGCTACTGTCTAGACGCTTAGTCTATACTCGTATGAATATATAAAGCCTTCTCCTTTCTAGATTCTCAACCTTCTTCCCTTATATAATAATAATAATAGCGATAATCCTAAGATCTTTATATCTTATCTTAGCTACCTTCTCTTTATTTTACTTAAGTTATCACCATCATTATTATCATTACTACCACCACTAAGCCTCCCTACCTACCCTATAAAATAGACTATAGTGTATATAGTGAGGTAGTGACTGGCACGAAATCTGTAGGAGTCGTAGCGTAGGTTCTCCCCTTCCTTCTATCTTTTCTGATCGTATGATATAGCTACTAATATTGACAACTGACTTTAAACAGTGCTAAATCTCTACTTTAGAAAAAAGAAAATATAACCTATATACCTAGCCTTATAGAATGATGGTAAGCCTTAACAATCAAGTGGCTGTTGTCGTATGAAACGAGAATGGTGTAAAGGATATGGTATAGTTTATGTTAAAGGTAAGAAGCTTTAATATCTATCGTATATAGATGTCCTCTCTTTACTTTTTATACTAACCTTCTTCTCTTATATAGCCTTCTATCAACCAAACTATAATCTATATAGTCTATAGTATCTAATATCTATATGTTGATACCCTTACGATTGGTGGTAAGGAACTGGCTACCTTCTACTATATAGTAGAGTAGTATATAATACTCACTTAGCTTGATAAGCCGATTGTCTTCGTATGAAACCGTCTTAATGTAGACTAGCTATTCTCTAGAAGGTCTAGCTATATCAATATATTCTTTATCTAGTCTTATAGGAAGCGAGCTGATAAGTCTTATTCTCTCTACCATGCTACTATCGAGAGGGATAACGATAGCCTAGCCAATCTATTCCTTGCTTACGTATGATTGCCCGGCTATTAGGGAGGCTGCTATGGTAATTGCAAGTGGTATGATGGTAGTATAGCTTGTACTCACCGTATGGGTGGTCCTACCTGCCCTTATGGTAGTCGTGGTAGCTATAGAGATAGCTGCGAAGGTGTCAGATGCTGTCGCCAACAAGGTATATAAGCCTGGCCCTTCTCCAGCCAGCATGCCTAAGCTCTACTTGACGGTTTATCGCTAGAGAATACTATTATACTAGCTTAAGCCTAGAGCTTACCTTACAATATACCTTTCTTTTTTTTTTTTTCTCTCCTTTTCTTCTCCTTCCTTCTCTTTTTACTTAGAGAGGGAGAGAGGAAGGTAGTGGGTTTTTTTTTTCTTCCTTCCTCTTCGACAACTTTCTATATGACTGTAAGCCCTACTCTACTCTGTCTTGGTAGTATATACTACCTACCTTATGATATATAAGGTATAAGTTGCTATAGCTTAGCTTTTTTTTCCTTACTAAAGTTTTTTTTTCAGCTGACCCTCTTATACGACACTTCATATAAGAGAGGCTGAACAATATAATACCTTTTTTAACCTTAATACTTTATGTCTTATATGATATGAAAGGTCCTAAGTGATATGCTTTATATATTGATCTTTGAATTATAATTGTCTAAACGCTCTTAAAGCCTTCGACATCATATAAGTAGAGACTGAGAACCTTCTATAGAAGATCTATGCTAATAATGCCTTCTATAAGGTTGGTTAGCATCTAGTCCCTAATATAGCTGATGCTTATAGTTTTTAATATTTTAAACCTTGACGCTTTTATAGGTTATATCGATAGTAGAGACAGTAGAGACACTCTTTAAGTCGGTTAGTATCTATCGTATGAGTAGGGATAAAGAACCTTTTATAAAAGAAGGAGAATCATACTAAGCTAATGCCTATATATAAGGCTAGCGTTTGATATCTATTATAGCTAGTGCTTACAATTTCTAATATTCTAAACTTTGACGCTCTCTAAGTCTTTAGATACTATATAAGCAAAGATAGAGAACCTTTTTGTAGGAAGATCTATATCGATGGTGCCTATAGGGTTGGCACCTAATATCTAGTATAGCTACTGCTTATAGTTTCTGATATTCTAACTCTTGATATTCTTTAGGTCCTTAGGCATTATATAAGCTATGCTACTCTTGTTCTTTAAGCTTAGGAGAATCATACTAATGCTTATAAAGTTAATATCTATTATTTAATATAATTAATACTTATAATTTCTAATATTTTAAATTTTAATATTTTTTTAATTTTTATAACTTAATA
>NW_006921231.1:61344-92584 GCF_000392275.1 Phaeoacremonium minimum UCRPA7 | reverse complement strand
AAAAAAAAAAAAGAAAGAAGAAAGTTTAGGCTTAGCTAAGAGTCAAACCTAAAGCTTTATAGATTACTATAATATACTCTTTCGCCAGTATAAAGAAGCAAATCATAGCATTAATATATACTATACTATCATTATATCATCAAGCCTTATTTAAAGGTTAGTTATATGACTCTTCTTCTTTTTATATCATATTAAGCCTCTTACCTTATAGCTATTATATGGTATAGTATGTCTTTAGGGTTATGTCTTTCGTGTTATATCGTGCCATACCATACGATTAGAGCCTCTATTATTATGTGGCAGTAGATATAGTATCTTGATTTTATAGCTAGATCTTAGCCTTATGTCTGTAGGATAGTCTAAGGCTGACACTTATGTAGGGTTTTCTTTGTCTTAGGGTTGTTTCTGCCTTTAAGGTTAGGATTATCTTTTATATACCTCTCTCCTTCTTCCTTCTCCTCTTTTACTCTTAACCCTAACTAGACTATACCAAAATCTGCATCCAAACTTTAACCACCTATATCTCCACTACTATACCTCTATAGCTTATATACTCTTGCATCTGCTATCGTACTGCTATCCTCTCTCGCCTGATCTGATTTATAGCCGTTTTATCGTATGGGAACCCGGGGATATCTACCCCCTGCCTCCGAGGGGATATCTAACCCTCCAGTCTTTTCGTTTCCGTCCGTGCGCCCTATACAAAGCAGAGAGGATACGCTGCCAGCGTATGCCGCTGCATGGCGGCCAGAAAACTGAGTTTGTCAGATCAAGTGAAACGGTCCTAGGGTTGGGGTTGACTAACGTGACGTAAAATGGTCGCACAATATAGGCCTTTCCAACAAACCAGGCTGAAAATCCTAGACCAAGTGCAGCGGCTATCGCTGGAGGGATATTAAGGAGTTGATTTTTTGGCAGTCCGACAAACCTGAGGTCTGTAACTATTGTCGGTAACCACCACGTCAATGCATATCCGCCAATATTGATCATTGTTTGGGAGACCATGAATGACCACATGAGCGGGGACTTGAGTGACTCAATAATCTCTTGCCATGAAAAATTAGAATCACTAGTTTTTGGTGCATTCTCGGGGAGCCTAGCTTCAAGGAACGCTTGCTCGCGGGAAGTAAGCCACTTGTTGCTACGTGTTGACTTTGGATAGTCTGGCAATAGAACCCAGATAACTAATGCAAAGACCATCGTAGCAATGCCTTCTAGGAGGTATACCCTAGACATAGAGCATTATCAGCAGCCACTCACGGTATAGATAGCCAAATTCTTGGACTTGCCATCTCCATGCACTTAGACCACCGATGCCGTTCATATAGCTGACCCCATAACAAATGAGAGAACTGTAGATATTTGCAAAGGTTTGGATACCAAAGAACCACGCAATTGGTCTACCAATTTCATCTGTGCGATACCAAGCTTGCATCTGAGCTAGAACGCCAGGGAAGAAGCCCGCCTCAAAAAGACTATCCCAGTGTTAGTCAACTTTCAATCACATCGCTTAAAAAGACTGACCCACCCTAAAAGAAATCTGACTGTGTATAGTCCGTGGCGATTCTGTACAGCAGCGTGGCAGGCTGTGATGATGCCCCATGTCATGAAGATTCGCGCTTGCCACACATGTGGGCTCATTTTCTTCATGAGGAGACTGCTCGGTGCTTCAAAAATAATGTAAGAAATCTTATAGGATGTCAACTGAAGATCTTGCAGCGTTGGATTGGGTATTTGAACCTACGCCGTAGATTGACTGCATCCAGTTGTACTGGTCGGCGTCCATGCCCAATTCAGTCAAAACATTTCGAGATTCCCCAACCTGTAAAACTTTTACATTAGCCCCATTAGAGGCATCAATCTATAACAATTTTATTAGACATCTGAATCGGCTCAGTGAAGTAAGATCTTACCTGTTTGATGATGAACATGATGCCTAAGAGCCAAAAGAATTTTCGGTCGACTTTCGCCATGATCGCTCTTGAGTCGTTGGCAGAAAAGGTTGACAGGAAGGCCGCCCTCATGTCTTGATTACTTGCGATGTCGGCCTTTGTAGTATCGATGACGGTTGTCTGAAGATGCGGTTTCGGGTTGCTGTCAACATCCACATCGGACAAAGAGGTATGAGAAACATCTTGAGGGGTTACCATACTTAAAATTCAACAGAGCAATATATCCTACCCAAAAAAAATTATGACTTCCAGAAAAGTTCCTCTATGAAGATTGAAGTTTGCTTACGCTTGTTCTATCATATATAGGATCCTTTATTTGAATGCACTCTCACTGACGCAGGATTTGCGCCTAATGTCTTGGCTGTCTCACTGTCCTTGAAAAGTACGATTGTGTGATCATGCCCCCTGTGGCTCTTTTCTTCATTGCGAGCAGTATTGATTTTATCACAGCAACTTATTATGACGAATAGAGCCTTAATCTCTCGGCACGGATAGGCTGAGCCGATTGCTCCATATCAGTAACTCTCTTTGGTAATCCAATCATACTTGACCTATCAATGTATCAAAATTACGGGGATCCTGAATTAGTGTTAGTCGGATATACGACTTTTCATAAGACTCAAGGGTTATTTTACTGATAGATAAGGCGCAAGAGAAGCGAAGACTAATTAGATAGAATGTCGTGATTGAAGCACGTATGACGTTAGCAAATCACGAGCAGGGTTTTCCTCTCGCACCACTACCCCTCATAGGAACACTCTATCTACAAGGCTATAGGCTAATGTTTAGCTACGTCTTAACCCTACGTCTTATTTACTTTGGGTGATATGAGATATGCTTGGCAGGAGTATTAGTCTGTCATACTCTGTATACCGTTCTAACGTTGTGACTGGCTCTACTTCGAGCGGTTACCTCGGCAGCAGTATAAATGTTTCTGCCTTTCCAAATAATATTAGGGTTTCAGAATCTAGGTGGAAACCTACCTAAAAGCTTCGAGTTGAGGTGCCGTTTGTCTCAGGACGACAAGATCTAGGAAATATCTGTCTATTTGTTTGATTGTATTTGACCCAGATCACTCTATCCAATATACTAGAAGATACACAATGAGACATAATACCATTGTATCTCTTCAGTAACCAATATAATACAGTACATTGCCTTCAGACAATAGTCTTCTTTTGCTGCTTAGTAGAGTTTTCTGGCTTGACCAATTTCTACAGTAACAAGTCTCGACCATAAAGATCTTGTTAGTTAAGCCATACAGCACACATCAGCTTCACACTTCACAACACAGAAAGGCTTGTTTAAGTCCATGCCCAGGATCAAATCATATGTCTATACACAGGGCCTTTCAGGAAATATGAGGAAAATCACCACCCTAGGTTGTCTTTCTTGAACCGTGCTGCTTTTTTGCCCACTAACAAGCAACTCGTATGAGTATAAATATTATTCTTTAGCTTGATAGTAGCTATATCAAAAAGCGACTGAGGATATGTCTTAAAGAGCGATGATCTGCTGGCTTAGCTTTCTTGTTTCTAATGAAACATCTCTGTTGAAACCCAGATTGACTGTAACTGTATAAGCATGGAAGGAAACTAAATAAAAGAAAATGGGATAAAATAATCTGGCAATATGCGGTGAAGAGAATGGAAAGACTTCTAGGCTGTAGCCTCTCAAGTTAGAGAGCTGATTTGGTAGCCTACGTGATGCACGATCGCATGGCCTCCAAGAGGCCTCCAAGAGAGAGGTCAAGAGTGACAATTACGATGATCATGATTTTTCTAGAGCTCAAATCTGTTTCAATGGGTCAACTAGGCCCAGGCACCGACGAGGCTCATCATTAAGGCGCCTGCCAAGACCAGCAGGCAAGCATAGACCCGTCTTTTGCCGCAGAGCAAGCGCCAACTCTCATCACTGAGGAAGTCCTCGGACAATAACTCAACAAGGGATGCGAAAGTGAGCAAGCCTGCAGAGACAGCGTTCATGACACCTACTACGATCAACCCGATTTTCGAGTCTGGGCTGTAGAGAGTGTGTGTTGCTAAACCGATAGCCTGGCCCACCGGTGTCCTACAATTTGGGTAGAAAAACATTAGTGAATTTCGCTACAATTCATGGCGGGTCAAGGGCTTATAGGATCCTTTTAATTGGAAAGACGACAACCAAGAAACGGAGAGATATACATACGTGCATCCGTACGCGAGTGCCATGAACCAAGGTTGCGATACGCCATGCGGCCATTTAATAGCAGATATTCGAGATCCAAGAGCGAGACCCTCAAAGGTTTCTATACATTCTTTGTTAGCAATTTTTACTTTGTTCTAGGGACTAGGGGTTTTCAACTGACGATGGAATGCGACGGCGATAAGAAGGATGATGAATTCATTTCCAACAGAGACACTCAACGCCATTCCGATGAAAACACTGTGAAATAAGATGCCGAGCTCTAGCAAGACGCATTGAAGTAATTCTTTGCGATGCCTTTGTTCCGGTGTCAAGTTCTTATTTGAAACTTTATAATCGGCTGTATTTTCAGACTTTCGACCTGGTTCTGGCCGAGAAATCTCGCCATCACGGCGCAGCAGCTCTGTTCCCGCATTGTCGAGCCTACTCAGTTCCTGGCCCATACTAGATGAGTTGCCCCTGAGGGATCCCATATGGTGCATTGGAAGATCATTATTACTTCCCATGCAGCTAAGACTAGGATGTCCGCTTTCGCCCATGTTCTGTTGACTGCCTTGATTTTGCCTTTGAGATGAAACAGCCTGGATAGGGCGAATCTGACGAGCGGGGTGGAACAACATCTCAATGATAATGACGAAGAATATGGCAGCTAGGGCTATCGCCCCCGGCATTGCAGGATAGTCTTTGATCCAAAAGTCGTCGAGACATGAGTCACCCAACGAGATGAAGGCTGTCGGTAGTAAGTGGACAAATGCCGTTGCGATAAGAACGCCAGTGCCGAAATGCCGGACAGCGAAGAAAAAGCGCCCAGATATTCTCAACCCTGGGAACTTCTTTGCTAGAAGAGGGAAAGCGCATGCCAGCGTAGAGACAAACAAGATAATGAATAGAGCGCCGACGTGGAGAGGTAAATCATACATGGTCTTGTTCACGCCGCCAGAAACACAGGTAGATCTCTTGGCCACAGAAACCATAGCGAACTCGACGGCAGGGGCGGAATGATGCTTAACTTCAGACGAGGAAGATGAATCCACAGTGTACAAAGATCTTCCCAGTGAGATAAGTGAAGATACAACTATAACAGAGATTACCCAGGCAGCACAGCCCCAGAGATGCAAATTGCACCAAGAGGGAAGCACGCCGGCAAAAAGGCGGCCATAGCCTTCACCACCATAGACCGTTTTGAGGCAGAGCGAAGGTTCTTTCATAGGGAAAACTCAGTCATGATACGTTCACAGTGAGATTAGAGCAATTACACACCTAACAATCGTCCTGCATCAGCAGTAATAGAACTGCGAGGCTCCGGCCAAGCTTCAATTTCCTCCCGGCATTTCTCATCACCACTAACCGTGAACGAGCACCCGTTGACGCCCTGGGTCCCGTCACCTTGATGACCAGCGCTGTGCTCGCGCAGGTTACAGATGCCGTTGAGGTCTTGACAAGTAGTCTGGTCAGGCGCGAGAGGAGGTGGACTTTGGTTCCATTTCAGATGCTGCAAAGCAGATTCATCAGGTCTAGAGAGGCAAATCATGGTGGCTTGTAATTGTTTTGCTTCTGGGATCAATTCGTTTCATCGGTTGGTGGATTGCTCAAAAGAATGGAAAGACGAGTGCCTGCGGGGCACAGCAATTCGGACACTCAATACTCGGGCTTGGCACAACTTGGCGGCGTAATACCTTCAAACTTAGAATCATGCCAAGACGATAAATCAACGGCGCTTTCTGTGGGGCTTGGTGTGATTGTTCTAGGACCCCTCAATATTGATAATTTAAGTAGTAATGTCATAGCGGTTAACTCATCGATCACCACCTTTCCTGTCCTCAATCTTGATTGAGCCGGTGAGATGCTGGATGGTCTCTTTAATGGACATTACCCTGGAGGGAGTGATCTGACATTGGGGACTGGATTTGGGCGCCGGGCTGCTGGCCGCCGCTGCATAGGCTCTCAGTGGTAACAGCCAACAGAGCTTATTCGCGACGCCATAATAAGCGGATTTCACGCGAGGAACTTATTGAAACTTAGGAATAGACTCATCGACCTAAGCCTTGTTTTATCAGAACAAGATCTTATTAAGATCTTGAAGCCATGAGGCTTTATCTAGTCGTCCAAAGGCGACATGATATGCCCTACTTTCGCTTCAGAGTGTAAATCAAGTCTTCTTCTCGATAACACAGAATTTGTTGCCATCAGGGTCTGCTAGAACGATGTAGTCAGCTCCTTCTGGGTATCGCCAATCCACTTCCAGAGCGCCAAGGGACAACAGGCGATCGATTTCAGCCCTCTGGTCCTCCGCATATAGATCAAGATGATGACGCTGATGACTCTTAGCCTCTGATGAGACTTCTGTTATTGCCATTTGCTGGCCCTGGCCCACATCGTTCTTTGGAACAAGAATTGCCCAGTCCTCCGAAGGCTCACGCAGTGGTCTGTAGTTCAGCGCCGCACACCAGAACTCGACAGCGCGAGGAACATCTCTAACGCCCCAAACGATTGAGCCAATTTTCAACATATCAATTACCCCGGTTGGAAAACGTAATTGGGTACTTTATGAGCCGTCTAGGGAAATTAAGATGAAAGAAGAACAACGTGAGATAGCCTTCGAGTTAAAATTCCGCAACCCCGCCTCATACCCCGTTTGCGGGAGTGGTGAATCAGTAACCTGTTATCAGTCACGTGCAGTCTTTCATAGAACCCTGCCACTTAGTCTGTATCACTATCAAGCTTCTTGGCATGTACATATTGATTTGCTGTAATGTTTGGTTAAAGAACGCGATTGTAATGGTACGTCTTCTTTAAAGAAGAAATCCCCTAACTTTGGCAACAGAGTGTATCGAATAAACTATACTTCCCTTCATGTTGATTGTTTATTATCCAGCGCGATCGGCTACATTCTCGCTGGCAACAGGAGTTTGTGCAGTGGTCAAATGAAATAGAGATATGAGAAATCCAAAGGTAATAACGGAGCGGTATTTTCCCGATTATGGCACCACGTTGCTCCTCAAATGTCGCCTGGAGAAAAATTGGTATAATGCTTGAAGAATCGGCACACAGAAATGGCCGCCAGGCATGTGGAGGAATTTGGTTGCCTATGCTGGCAGAGTGTGGCGGAAATCCCCAGCGCTTTTAATCCGTTCATTTTGAAGAATTGCAAGCGCAGAAGTTCGGATTAACGTGCTAAAGTTTGACTTGTCTTCTTGTTTCGTATCGTATCAAGGATCTTCCGTCAGATATTATCTTGTTCTTGTTATGTGAGTTGTCCATGTTTCGGAACAGGACCTTTGTTGTTCGCGTAAAGGCTTGCGCTAATGAAAGGGTCAAAGATCTTCCTGGAGAACCACCTTGCGACAGGGCGATTACTAAGAGCCTGTCCAATCACAGACAGCCCTCATTATGCTATGACGCAAGGATACGGCCATTCTCGCCAACATGATTGTACGCCCTAATGATGCTTACCTACTCAGGAGAATCGGCTAAACCCCGAGTATCCGAGCTCTGTACGAAGCCTACGAACTTAAATATGTGCTGGCCCGGCCTCGTCTCGAGGTTGGAGGCCAGGATTTTCGGTATCACTTAGAGCTATTAGGCTATCATATTTTGAACATACACCTATATCTTTTTCATTTGATTGGTTATGAGCCACCACGTTCTTCTTATAGGGGGTCACGGTCGAGTCTCCCAGCTCCTAACTCCTTTACTATTGAAACGCTCTTGGAGGGTCACTAGCCTTATCCGCAGTAGTCGACAAGCTCACACAATTGAGAGACTCGCGCACGACCTTCCCGGCAGTCTTAACGTCCTTGTAGCCAGCCTTGATAAGGTCCGGGACGAGGCTAGCGCTAAAGCTATCATCGACGAAGTGAATCCTGACTATATCGTCTTTAGTGCAGGTGCTGGTGGCGGTAGTGCAGATGAGGTTGATATTTGTCTCATTCTTTTTATTGTTTAACTTAGTGACTGATATAACCTGACAAGACCTTCCGCATCGATCGTGACGCGGCAATCTTCTTCATCCACGCCGCAGTCGCAACTCCCTCTGTCACCCGATTTCTTCTTATTTCCTGGCTATCTGCACGCAGCCGTCAGCCCCCCTGGTGGAGCGATGAGGAGTGGAAGCTTTCCGTAGATGCATACAAAGAATTGGGAGAGTATTCTGACGCCAAGCTCGCGGCTGACGAAGAGTTGCACACTGCAGTCGCAAACCGCGGTGCCAGCTTTGCTGGAATTGACTTACGCCCCGGTTGGCTAACTAATGGGCATGCTGGACGTATCGAATTGGGAAGGACAAAGACACAGCAGGGGAAAGTAAGCCGTGAAACAGTAGCCGAGGTGGCGGCGTTGATGCTTGAAACAGATGGTATAAAGAGTGGATGGTATGACCTGCTAGACGGCGAAAATGATGCGAAAGAGGCAATAAGAAGAACAGTTACAGAGGATACAGACGCCTACTATTAATGAGGAAGCCATACTGCTTTTATATAGCGAGTCAACAAAGATTGTAGCTATTGATAGTCCCGGTCAACTTTTTATCCACAAGAAAAAGACTCAACAGCACTAGAAGATAGGCAATAGATCTTAGAAGTTGGCATATATTAAGAGTACGGGGGAAGTCTAATGTACTGTTGTTGAGTCGGAGAAGCATGGTCTTACCCCTGGAAGCAGTCAAAGACTTATTCGCTATTACTTATTTCGTTTTAACTCGCTTCACTTAGCCATTACTACTGCAATAGAATAAAGACTACCCGCTTCATTTTTCAGTACGCTCTCATGCCTGGATGCTTCTTTTTGTGTGGGCTATGTGATATCTTGAGGGGGTTTCGGTCAGCAGCAGAAAGACACCGACTGCTGCCCTGTTTCATTGTACTCCTTGCACCTTCACGACATTGAGTTGGTGGAGGGTGTCTGGAGACCTCATATTTGTCGTACTGTTGAGATGAGTTCTATATGTGTCTCTGGTAGATACACGCAAGTAGGACTAGTGGACCAGGACTCCCCGGAATCAAGTAAGACTTCGAAGGTTTCTTCCAGACATCCTCAGACCCTTCTACGCAGTCTTCTTATCCACATGTACACTGCCCAATTCCATCTCCTGGGCTGGTACAATTGAGCCATCGTTCTCCATCGCTTGATCTTCTATATGCTCTTCATTGGCTAGATTCTTTTGCTGAATAGTGTCCAGATCTGCTGTGATGACCTCATCGCCGAAAATAGCGCCGATCTCTTCCAGTGACTTGCCCTTAGTCTCGGGAAAGAGGAAGAAAACGGTGATGGCTCCGACAGCATTGGTGCAGATGAAGAGAGAGTAGTATTTCCACCCGACATTTGCAAAGGCGATGGGCGAGATTTGGTTGAAGAGAATGTTGATCAATACGTTACAGCAGACGGCGATGGAACTGCCTTTAGCACGGATGGCCATGGTCATAATTTCTGGGACGTAGATGTAGTGGATCGAGTTGTATCCGAGAGAGTAGCTGTGAGAGCTCTGTTAGTTGGCAAAGAATGAACATGAACGGATCGCACGTACATGACCGTGAACAAGAAGATGAAGGCAATGCCAAAGCCCTTGCCGACCTCGTTGTCGGACTTGGTGAAGACCGCAGACATGGCCATTTCCAAGGAAATGTCAATAGTCATGATGATGCCAGTGATCCATAGCGTCTTCTTACGACCCCATTGATCCACGAAGTAGAGGCAGATCACGTTGGCGATTGGCCCACACATACCATAGATGCTTGCCAATAAAGTGACATTATGTCCTGTAATACCCAAACCCTTGTAGAGATCTGTTTGGTAATACTATAATTTCTTGTCAGCCCGTGCTATCAAGAGTTACACTTTGATTGGTGCAGTTTGCAATGTATGTAGACGATAAACTGCTCCATGCAGGAGTATGATCTCATGCGCATAAGGCAACACTTACATTGATGACATTGATACCCGACAGTTGGGTGAAGATCTGAACCAGAATTGCCAGACCAATTCTCTTTCTATAACTCTTCTTCGTCCATAGCTCCTTGATACTTCGGACAACAATTGTGTTCTCGAAATGGATTTGGTCCCGCATTTGTGAGTACTCGGCTTGGAAGAATGACTCGTCGTGGCCTACATTCCCATGGAGCCGCTTCAGAACAGTGTAGGCTTCATCATCACGATCATTCTGAAGCAACCATCGAGGAGAAAATGGGAGCCAGAAAGTACCAATCATGACGATTATTGCTGGCAGGCATTGGAAGGCAAGAGGGAATCGCCATTGGAAATCTCCGGAAGCGAACGAACAACCGTATCCTACCCACTAAACACGTCTGTCAGTGGCTGAAAGAGCCGGCTTTATTGAGAATGAACTCACGTTTGCGACTGCGAAGCCAACACCAACCATCTGTGCGTGCAGTCCGGCAATCATACCACGCTTCGCAGGAGGTGCAATTTCGGAATTATAAATCGGGATCGTCATATCTTTGAAACTTGTCAGCAAAACATCTTTGGTATGGATGAGTTGCAGGACACGGAGAACACACTCATGATTCCGACCGAGAAGCCTCCAATGATACGACCTGCAATAAGCATTCCAACATTGACGGATGCGGCTTGGATAATTCCTGCGATCAAGGCGAATATGGAAGCAAATTGGATGGTTCTTTTCCGACCTACGAGACATTACAATCAGCTTACAATTCGGTCATAGCACCATGAAGTTAGAGCTCACCCCAGTAATCGGCAGACCATCCTGCAAAAAGAACTCCAAAGAATGATCCGCCGGCAAAGACACTTACAACGGCGCCTTTAATGGCTGGATCAAAGGGTGCGAAGTAGGCTAGAAAGCTTTTTTGAGAGATGGTTGTTGAAACGATACCCGAATCAATGCCATAGAGTAGGGATCCAACTGCAGCAAACAAACTACATCCCCAAGTGTACAAGCTGGCTGATTGCTTTGATTTTGCCATTTTGATGACTTATCGATATGTGGAGGTGTTGAATTATTTGCATCGATATCTGGGGAGAACTGTTGAAGATATATAAACGCATGATATTGGGGGATACGGCCCCGCAAAATATCCTCACTGCCCCAGCATACTGGGGCACTGAACTGGGGGGATTTAGCCGGTTTATTTAACCAGGAGTACACGAAGAAAAGACGAGCTAACCTGGCGACTATACCCACAGCTGAGACGAAGACTAATGCGAGCAGCATGAGTCGGCTCACCACGCATTACTACTCTGGTGACTCGTCTTGTGACAACAACTAGGATCCCCAAATATACTAAGAGTACAATAATGGCAACTTCAAATTCAACACTTGAAATTCACAAAGAAGACGATGCTAGGAAACTCTTGGATAGCAGGTACCCAGGTTTCTGGAGCGGTCTAGGTGACAAGACGGTCCCGCATCGGAGTATTTGCGAAGGCTCACTAATCCAAATTCCATAGCGCACGCCACAGTCTATTTGGGCATTGAGGTCAAGCTCTAAACTACTAGCACAGGTCTCAATCAGTTCCGATGACCGTAGGAGATGGTTCAGCCAGGGAAGAGACGCGCCAGCTTCGGATGTGGTACCAACGTCCGAGGTTCCGAACGACATGTCCCGACCAGTCGGTACGGTGTGTCTCGCTACCATTGTTTTGGGCAACGATTAGGACAAAAATAGTTAAGTGTCAGCACTCGAAAAAAGCCCGATATAAAACCACCCATCATAAGAGAGATGTTTAAGAATATAGCTTTCGTGTGGCCCCGAGCAATGCGCGGAGGGCTCTGCCTTGGGCCAGTGCACTGCTGTCAATTTCGCCGCAATCCACAGATAGCATTGGTAAACACCAGCAATGCGGTTTTACAACATTTCAGCGTGGGAACTTTTGGGTGACAGGGGCGTCAACGTCCACACCAAAGCTTTGGTCAACTAAACTCCGCCGGTCGGACTTTCTCTAGCGCCGGTTAATATTGCCGGTTAAATCTACATTTCCTAATACGCGCTTAGTGCATCCTATCATTCGTCTTTCCATAATTCTTGGCATGCTCGCCTGCCGATTACGCAATGTCAGGGTGTGAATCGTGTTCCGACGTTGTTATCCCCGTGTTAACCCCCACCCGCCTATGAGGCTCTATGGCACCCTGTGGGGGTCTATAAGCCCCTCTAGGGTCTTGTGAGCACCAGCAAGCCAACGTATCCGCTTGTTAAATAATTACTGGGTCCGAGCCTCGAAATCGTTCGTTGGCGGTTAAATTGGCTGGTTAAATGTAGCCTTGGCACATTTGGAAAATGGTAGCATGATAAAGGCTTGAGGATGTCGAGTACAGTCTGACCGATAGAGACCTCTAAGACCCTTCCTTTTTCGCATTCTAGTTCGATCCCTTCATCATGGTGAAGTTCTCCCATGGGTGTTGGCACCCAGCGCAGGATACAATCATTGATTGGGCGGTGGAGACGGTGAAGGCTGAAGCACGTGTGGACTCGTTACACTTTGTTACCGTAAGTAGAGTATAGCGTGCCCAGTGAACGTACTATAATGACATGAACGCAGGCAGCTAAACCCATCATTCATCGGGGCGATATCTTGAACAATCCAACCTTAACTCATAAGATAAGCTCTCCTATTGATGATGTGCTTCTCGTCTCGTCAACGCACTGGAAGGCTCAGAAGAGCATCACCAGCGGGCCTCACTTTGAGCTCTTCCCGGATGGAGAAGTTAAGCACATAGAGAAGGTTTCTACTGTTAAAGACGTCTCCAGCCTATCCTTCAAGGTGGGACAAGTAAGTGCAACAGTCAGCACAGAGCCGAGAGCGTTCAACATAGATTTTCATGCCGGAAAGAAGCTATTGACCCAACTCGGTTGGCGATCCATTGGCTACGTTAAAGAAGGCACGACGGCTCTTCATCCAAAAGCCAACTATACAGATCCCAACAAGGGCAAAAGATGGATGACTTACCAGCTCAAACTTGCGGTTGGTGATAAGGTTTTCGGACTTGGGGAGCGTTTTGGTCCTTTCCAAAAGAACGGGCAGGTTGGTATTTATTTAATGTCCCCAGGGCTTTCGCTGATCGCTATTTCAGACTGTCGAAATGTGGAATGATGACGGCGGAACCGGATCCGAGTTGACTTATAAGAACATCCCATTCTTCTTGACTTCGGCAGGATATGGTATCTTCATTCCAAGTCCCTCCTTCATCTCTTTCGAGATTCAGTCTGAGAGTAAGAGTGTCATGATAAATGGTACGCGTGTTACTTACATACTAACACCTCACCAGGAACAACCAGGATCAACATTGCCATTCCGGGTGAGAGTCTTTCAATGTATCTCATCTACGGTGCCACACCAAAAGACATCATCCAAAAGTACGCCCTCATCACCGGACGCCCTGCACTACCTCCGCCATGGACCTTCGGACTTTGGCTTAGTACAAGTTTTACAACCAACTACGACGAGAACACAGTCAACAGTTTCCTGGATGGCATGGCTGAGAGAGATATTCCAACCAGTGTTTTCCATTTCGACTGCTTCTGGATGAGAGGTTTTGAATGGTGTGATTACGAATTTGATAAGGAAATGTTCCCGGATGCTAAAGGCCAGCTTGCGAGAATCAAGGCAAGAGGTAATCATGTAAGATCAGAACTTCATGTTGATCTTGAATTTCAAATGCTGACTCATTCTGCGCCTCCAGATTTGCTGTTGGATCAACCCATATATCGCACAGGAGAGTAAAATATTCGACGAAGGCGTTAAAGGTGGTTACTTCATCAAGCGGAAAGACGGCAGTGTGTGGCAATATGACTTTTGGCAAGCTGGAATGGCATTTGTAGACTTCACCAATCCAGCAGCGTGCAAATGGTATCAGGGAAAGCTTAAGGCTCTTATCGACCTGGGAGTTGATTCATTCAAGGTAAGTAAACAAGCCAACCGTTTAAATACAAACCCTGATAAAAGCGCACCAGACGGACTTCGGTGAACGTATACCAACAGGAGATGCTGTTTACTTCGATGGTTCAGATCCAGAAAAGATGCACAATTTCTATCCGTATCTTTATAATAAGGTTACCTTCGAAGTTCTGGAGAATACTCTCGGCAAAGGCAACGCTGCGGTATTTGCTCGATCAGCAACTGCCGGTGTTCAACAGTTCCCGGTATGAATCACTCTTTTTCATAAGTGACATGATTCTTGGACGATAGCTGATAAATCTGCGAAGGTTCATTGGGGTGGAGATCCATTTTCCACATTTGAAGCCATGGCTGAAACTCTTCGCGGAGGTCTTAGCCTTGGCCTGTGCGGTTTCGGCTACTGGGCTCATGACATTGGTGGCTTTGAGGGAAATCCAGACCCTGCACTTTACAAACGCTGGATCGCCTTTGGTCTTCTCTCATCGCACTCTCGTCTCCACGGCAGCGGCAGCTTCCGAGTTCCTTGGCTCATAGATTCTACCGGGGAAGCGGACAAAATTCTCAAGAAATTTGTGAATTTCAAACACACCCTGCTCCCGTATCTCTATTCGATGGCTATCAAGTCCCACAAAACTGGTCTTCCAATGCTACGTGCCACATTCTTGGAATTCCCAGAAGACCGCACGGCGTGGCATGTCGATACTCAATATCTGCTAGGCGATAGCCTGCTTGTTGCGCCCATCTTCAATGGCGAAGGCGATGTAGAGTACTATGTTCCCAAAGGCAGATGGTATGGTCTACTTGATGGCAGGATTCGCGAAGGTCCAGGCTATATATCTGAGAATCACGGATTCGATTCTATTCCGGTGCTTCTCCGACCTGGGTCCGCAGTCGTTATCGGTGCTGAAGCCAGCAAAGCTGTTTATGATTGGGCACAGAACTTTGAGCTGCTCATCAACCCTACAGATGATATGAGCAAGGAAATTCTGGTTCCGAACAGCGAGAAGCCGGGAGACATTGCCTTGGCGCTTACCGTTGTGGCAAGTAAAACAGGCGTTATAGTCACGGTCACACAGGGGAGCGTTAAGTCAGACTGGAAGATTGCGGTTGCTGGTAAGAAGCTGAAGGAAGGTTTAGTTGATGGAAGCAAGAGAGTAGAAGCTTCACTAGTAAGAGCTAAAGCTAGTATAGCGGTTGCTGCTGGGGCTAAGAAGGCAGAGTTGACGTACGCGTAGAAAAAAAACCTAAATGGAAAATAGAAGGGTGTTTACTCGTAGACTAGGATCAATTAAAAATCAACACGAGTTTGTTGAGAAGGCCGGTTTTTCATCCACAAGGTAAAATTCAAACCTGCTCTAGCCCCAAAGGTTGACACCTAGCGATATCGGACTCTTTGTGCTAATTAAAGAAATTGTAGATTATCAATATTCAGTCCCCTCAGCCTGCCGATTCACTCATGCATGCTCTTACTAAGGAAGAAGAGTCCGGCACAAGGTTTTAGGATACCACACGGATCGCCATTTGAGATTTTCAAAACTTGTGAACGTCTGTGAAAGGTTATTAGGGGAGACGTGAAATTCACGAAAATCCCGATTTAGGAATTGCATGAGCAGGAAAATCTTTAAAGATCCTCGAGGCGCTACTTCCATTTCGAACTTTAGCTTACCTCAGTTATTATTATCACAGAACCGCCTCAACTGGAGTGGGAAATGACGTATTTTGAGCAGTGAGTGTGTGAGAACCTTGATACACACTAATTAAAAAGCTGTTTGGGAACCTCTATGGATAGAGTTGAAATACCAATCGCTTCATCCACGGGATGTTGAAACAGGGTGGCAGGTAGGTAGGTCAATTCGTAATAATACAAGTCTGAGTTCTACTACTACAGTCTGAGGAGCCCTCCAAGCCTTATTCATATAGGACAGGACCCCAGTCCCCCCAACTCAATGTGAAACAAGATTATCGAAACTTGAAATATTAACCCCAGCCTCCCGAGTTTGGTCGCATGGAGCTTCTGATCTAGCACTCTCTCACACTTGATTCTAACATTACTCTGGGTTGTCAATGGAGAGATTGCAGAACATCATCCTGGCTTTGGCTATTTCAATGAAATTCCGGGGATGACACACGATATTGAGATACAACCTCCTCAAGGCTAAAAGGACTAACAAGATGATAACTAGCCCTCAGAATGATACAATACGACTCAATAACCTTCGGTCAGGACAGGCTAGGGAAAGACACACTACTGCTCCCTATACGGTACTCCATGAGACTTCATCCCGCAGATTCGTCAACATTGCGTCCAAAAACAAATTCCAGTATTACTAAAGCCCACATGATCTCAATGGTCATGCCACTTGTGGTACGTATGCCTAATAATCCATTCACCAATCGCTAGAACGAACATAGCATACGATTATCGAGATCAAGTCCTTGGCCTCGGATATTGACCCGATTAAAAGGCCGGTGTAGGATTCGTAGGACTTTATGCCACAGGTTCATAGCCGGCGCCACTTTTGTGGCCGGCACGGTCAGAGAACAACCAGTAAATAACCATGCCGACAATAGGGAAAAGGAATACGACAAGGCACCATAGAAGTTTCGATACGGGGGTGCGGTTGGATTTTAAAACCTCGACTAAAGGTAGAGTCACGGTTAACAGTGGACGACAAAGTAACCCAACAGGTCTGCAGGTCTAAAGAAAGGGCCACCCTAGTTCACTTACTGAAGACAATAATATCGAGAATCAAGACGACCAGTCCTATGATGCCGCCTCCTGTGCCATATTGCCATGAGTTTCCGTGCCCGGTGGCTGCTAGCTCGTCGCCGACCGGAGCGCCGATAGCCAGAGACGCCAGGCAAAGCTGGAAGATGAGAGCGGTCAAAGATGCAATTTGGATCATGGCGGCGGTGTAATAAGTATGATTTCTAATGATATGTGTGGAAATGTGTGTGCAAAGGGCAGTGTAATAAAGAGAAGGGAAAACCAAGAATGCGATGCTGTTGCCTAGAGTTATTCTAGTGGGATGAGGGGTCATATCACGACAAAGTGGTGACGTCAGTCAGCACTGACGTACCTACACTAACACTAGAGTTGCCGCTCATTCGTGGATCTCGACAGTCGTAGAAGAGCTACCTAGCTTGGCGGAATGAAGCAAAAAATGGCTTGTGCATGCAAAGAATTGAAGTCTTTGCAAACACGGGGTTTTACAAATCGGACCTAAATGTTTTTCTATCCATATCTGCACCCTTAGTTGACCTGGCTGCTTGATATACCCGAATAGAGGAAACCCAACTCGATCGATAGCGTTCCAAGCTTGTATAGGCCAATGATTATTTCAGATTGTTTTGCTCGAATGCATGATGTCACCCACTATGGACTCTTCTGGTCTGGTTTATTCAATGAACAACTCAACCTCATAATTCTTGCGTTCAAACGATCTAGACTCTGAAGTTCCGAACACCTGACGTAACCTTTTTTCTTTTTCGCTTCTATTCATCTCAAGCGGTTGGTATTCTGTCACATATTGACTAGGGTAGTCCCATGAACAAGTTCAATAATTTTGGGTAATTAGGTGAACTATTCATTGATTAGCACTATGGGTAGATACAATCGTTGGTTACACAGACAAAACTGACCCAAGACCTGTAACGGGATCCCACCCTGGAGCCGCCAAGAAACCCGTCGAGCCGCAAGCGGGATTTGAGCCCACGGTGATGTCGTTGAGGACTTGAGGATTGGCATACTGCAGAATCATAAGTCAGCATCTCATACTCGAACTGGCTTGAGACTGGAAGTGGAATCATTGCTCATACCAAAGTGGGATTGATGAAGCCAACGGTGCTCTTGTTGGCCGCAAGTCTCTCCTCGTTGATACGTGTAATAATAGCGGCCCATACAGGAGCCGCTAACGATGTCCCGCCAACTAGGTAAAGCTCCTCGTCATAGGCTGTAACAAAGCGGTCGCCGATGGCCGATACGTCAGGGTATGCACGCCCATTGAGGTTGAATACTCCGCTTGTGATATCGGAGAAATTGGTGAAGTTACTGTAGCCAGTGAAGCCAAGTGTGACGTTGCTGAGGTATGCTTGGACTGCACCCACTTGATAATCAGCCGTTGGGAAAACATTGGAAAAGCCGCCGCCGGAAGCGAAACTGGTTGTTGCCACCTCGTTCAATCTGCATGAGGGAGTGTCATAGTCGTCGAACTCTGTAGAGCCAACGGCCAAAACATACGGGCAGCTCGCGTCCATTTGAGGGTAGAATATTTGACCTTCAGCTCCTGGACAGCCCGAATACCCGCCGACCCCATAGTCACCAGAGGAGATGACAACAGTGACACCTTGAAGCCCGAGTTTCATGATCTCGCTGCATTGCCGCTCAAGGTAATAGGCAGGGAGGTCTTCCTCACCACCGCCATAGGATATAGAAATGACATTGGTTGGTTCGTAAACGCCACACATAAGTTGGCCGCCATAGCCGTAAGGGTCTGGATATGAAGGGTCTCGACACTCTGCCTCGGTGCAGTCACCAGTTTCACCATAAGCTAAGTAGGTGCAATATGAACCGTCGAGCGCATCATAGAAAGCTTTCAGTGTTCACAGTTAGTCGTTTTGTCGGGTTTCAGTGAAGTGTCCCATTGCTCAAAGTATTGAGCACTAAGGGCAACAAGCAGTATACAGGGGCAAATGTAATATACTTACTGTTCCAGAAACCACTGTACTCGCTTGACTGTGTCTGACTAATCTCGTAGTATTCATCATCAGTCTGGAAAAGGATTGCTTGCTGGGGATAGATGAGTGGCATTGCAGCTTCAAAATCTAAAGCAGACTCAATTCCAATTTCGGTAGTTTGCACCGCAAAACCGATTGCACCGTCAATCAATTTCTCAATAGGATATGTTCCCTGGGGGATATCACTATGCCGACACAAGTCAAACGTCGCTCGTATCAAGAGAAATGATAAAGCAAACACTTTACTTACGGGTATAAAACATTCCAATAATGATCCAAATCCTTAGTCCACACATGATCATTCAAACTCTCGAATACTCCAAGTTCATTGCCTGGGAATGCAGTAGAACCCTTTGGGATGCGGTATTGATCTATGTGGTATGAGCTTCGAAAACCATAATAAACCCAGAAAATGAATGAACTAACTGCGGATGCAAACTTGGCTCACATAAGTGCCACACACGCTACTATTAAATGGTGAAGTGTCCGAAGCTGCGGAATGTTTTACAGCATCTGGTATTGGAGTTAAGCCAGTGTTAGCAGCTACGATGCCACGGCTAGTGACTTGCTTCGGTTGATCGCGGCGCTTTAGATTGGCAACCTTCTGGGGATCACGACGCAGGCGTATCCCGGGAGTTATGTAGTCCACATGCTCCGTGATATGCGCGGGTATGTGATACTTGTCAGAAGCAATGCCTGTTGAGCCCGTCTGAGAATGTTCATAGATGAAAAAGTCCGTGTAAAAAATATCCTCAACCTCGGATGTTTTAGCATCAAATTGAATCCACTAGGTATTATCAGCAACGAATGAATGTATCTGGAAAACCTGTAGGAGTTGGACGGTAGGAAATGAGCGATTTGCTGACGTACTTGTTTGTTAATAGATAGGGAGATCCGATCTGCGACTATTCCGGTCTCCGTTAACCAGTCCATGATAAGATCAATACGGGACTGTTCCGGGGCGAAGAAGTCTATAACCTCTTCAGCAGTCATGTGCTTGCCATAGTACGGGGAGTGAGGGTTGGAGCTTTCCGTCTTGATTAGCTGACACCTAAGCACGCAGTTATAGCAGTCAAAATTTAGTCAAAATCCTTACATATCCATCAACTTCTCGTGACCATCAGCGAGATTGAGCTGCTTGAGACCAATTCTCATGGGCAGCAGCGCGTCAGCAGGAACCTTCTCTCTCCTCTCCCACAGAGAAGCCCAGTGGTCAGGTTGTCTCTCATGGATGACATAGGAGCGAGGCGCAATACGCTTAATCAAAATGTCGCCAGCAGCTTGTTGTGCACGCACTCCAATGGCCATATGCCCAACAGCCAGAGCGCCCACGACGAAGAGGGTTAACATGATGCCTCTGGTAAAGGTAAATATCTCTTGAAGCCTCTGTTTCCCGAGCTAAAACCCTAAATATATGGATCTATGGGCGGAAATGACAAATGACCTGGTTGGCAGCTGTTAATTTCACCACTATGTTGGTGGAAGCAGCCATGGCAGTATATAGCAGACCGTGGGCGAATGGAGTCGTACTCATAAGGTGCAACATGATCCGGCTTTACAAATTTGGCAGGACAGTTTAAGAGTAGTCTTTTACACTATCAAGTCTAGCACGCACTTTGTCAGTAATAGGCAGGCGACATCTAGTGTCTTTCTAAATTGTTGACATTCCTTATCAGTTGCGTGATTAACAACCTTGCGCAGTCGCATTGCACCTATGGATAACCTCGACGGCCCACTGTGGGACAGACAACGTCTCGACTACGGGCCAGACACAGGTAACCTGGTGCTCTATTTTTATCACTCGACCCCTTGTTTGCTGTCTAGAGGTCAAGACACGGTTTTTATTCGCTGCCTTTACCTGTCGAGCAAGTGACTCCCCCTATTCGCCCTCTTTGGAGCAGCCGATTCATCGACTCTCGGAGCACGTGTGAAGTCGCGCTACTCGGAGGAGTCCTGACACCTCAACTCATAGGGTAAAGTTAGGTAGCTAGGTTACAGGGTCTATAGTATATGAGTCTCGGGCTTTTCAATAATAACACCGGAAACGGCTTCGATATTTGTTGGTCACTACTTGTTGCCAAGCATCGATGGTACCCCAGACCCAGCGCCCTGGATTTATTTATTGAGAGATGACCCATAATGGCGGTAACGGCAGGGGTCTGGTTGCCTCGGATATTACGGCAGCGGTGAGCTTGTCAGAGATAAGACTTACACCGGCCCACGAACGGGGATCCGTGCCGTGTAATCAATCACTCTACTACGCTAGCATCAACGCGGTCAGGCAACTAACGATACTATCACTGTACCTTGTCAAATAAATCACCCGATAGGATAGGGGTCAATGGAGCTCCAGAAGATCTGAGAAAACACCATAGGTTAAGACCCATGGCATGATCTAGCCCAAATCCTCCGAGGCACAGCTCGAACTCACTAAATCGCGGGGTCTGCAATACAGCTTCCTCTTCAAGCTTGGCAAACCCTTTCGAAATCTAGAATGGCCAAAATTACTCAGACTCGTCCGCAATTGCACCGAGAAGTCGATTCGAAGCAGCCGTGTGTTACTGGTCAAAGTGTCTTCGTCGGTTAGCTACAGCTTTGACGCACTGCATCTATTCACGAGTCATCCTCGCCGAAACATATCTATACTAAGGTCTTCGTCAACCGAGAAGAGGAGGCATCATGGTCGTCGCTAGTATAGCAACAAGTAGGCCATTTGTCTGGGCTTGCGTTTAACTGCATACAGACGCGTGACGATCTGAAGAGACTGCTATTTATTACCCTTACCCAATTTTGCCTGGTTTCCACGTGCAGAATCGGGGCGATCACCGTTGCTTAGACCTCGACCTATTTATAGAAATGGAGGCTAGAGCATAAAGGTGTCAAAAGCTTAGCTTGACAGCTCCGATTCGGAGAAATTACGATCGGCCTGCGAACATTGTCCTCTCGTCGCACCAAGAAGGCTATGATGTTACCGACTGACGTGCTGAGTGCCTTATCTCATCAGGTCGCCGGACTAAGCTACATCTAGAGTCTTTTCATTTTAACCTGCGCTATGCGTCGCATTTGGCTAGATTGCAAAACGTGTAATTGATGATTCAATTCCAAAGCCGATAGGCGAACATTCCTCTACAAAGTACAGAGACCCACGAATGGAACCTTATTGTCCGCTAATTAACTTCCAATTTCACCTTCCCCAAAAGCATTGGCGTTCGCAGAATAGGACAATGAAATACAACAGCGGCGATTGAGCCTTGCTATACATTCTAGTCTATTGACGACCTAAATATGTTTAACAATTTAAACAGGAAAAGCGGTACGCGTGTGCATTACAGACCCTTTGGATGCCCTAGATTGCGAAGTACTTGATTGCTTCGTACTATTGGCTGATTCTTGACCGACATGATGGGGTGTAAAGATAACACCGCAAGGGTTAACTTGTTGCTATCTCGTTGCTTTCATCGTCATTTTTTCACACTACAAGGCATTACAAGGTACTACAAAGCGCAAAGCAGCACTCCTTTAATCAAGCCCAAACAGGCAGGTCAGTTCTAAAATAGCTGGAAATGACTTCAGAACGGCAGGAAGAGTTGAGTAGGCAGTTGGAAGAAACGCCCGTCTGTTGAATGTCCGATTGATGCCGAGACTCCGCATTTACCGTTGCATCTCATGGAACTTCTTCGAGCAAAGTTCCACCTTTCTAGCCAAATCTACTTCAGCTCATTCACAGTAGTCATATAACAACACGCGCCTCCCATTGTCAGCATTGATTACTGCCAAGGCCAATAACAGAGCACTTCACTCCCATTATTTCACAACCACTGCATCTTCACCTCAATCGACAATATGCTTGCCACATTTCTGGTTCCACTGTTGTCTATCACTAATTCAGTTCTGGCGGCGCAGACTAGCACCATCAAAGGGTCTCTCGTGGATATCAGTATAACCAACGAGACCGTTATTCCCAAAAGATTCATTATTGAGGTCGCGAAAGTATGAGTTATTCAAACCACTCGAGGATATTAGCCGAGATTTGTAGTTGACTGAAATGACAGGGGTCATCATTAGCCGCACTTCGCGCTGAGATTGATGCGTTACAAGGAACAACCATAACGAAGGTTTATGACTCGCCCATTTTCTTAGGAATCAGTGTAGATTCAATCGACGGAAATGTCGACACCCTGCAGTCAGTCACTGCGGCGGCCACTGTATGGCCGTCCAAGATGGTGAAGCTAGATGCTGCGACTCCTGCACAACTATTTGTCGATGAAGCCGCTTCACCAAATTATTCAGTACATGGCATGACGGGGGTCGATAAGCTGCATGCTGCGGGTATTTATGGTAAAGGTGCTCAAGTTGCAATGATTGACACAGGTGTCGAATATACACACCCTGCAGTAAGTCACTTCGAGTTAGTATTACCATAGTAACTTACAATTATTTAGTTGGGCGGCTGCCTTGGTGCCGGGTGCAAGGTTGCAGGCGGATATGACCTTGTTGGAAACGGATGTGAGTGCATATCCCCGCATTCTGCTTTGAAGAATTTGCTCTTTTCTGTCTAACTTGGTCTAGGCTGGCCTCTTATGGGTTGTTCAAAGGTTCCCAACAGTGATCCTGTAGATTTGTTCGGAATTGGAACTTTCATGGCAGGTGTGATAATTGGTACAAACAGTACTAATAAGTATGATCCTCTGCGTTGATGTCACAATACTGTTCGTCTGATGAACATCAGTTTTGTCGGAGTCGCACCAGAAGCAAGTTTATATTCTTACAAAGTATTCACCTCTCAGGTATGTCAAAAGTCCTGTCGACTTATGTCCTAATGTATACTTCTCCCATTAACAGAGATATGTATCAGGGAATAACCGATGAGGATACTATTATCGAGGCACTCATCATGGCATATGACGATGGAGTGAGAAACCCAAGATACAGCGCCCCAGGTCCTGTTATCTATTTTCATGTCAACAGAACTGATACCCTTGCAGGCTGATGTTATTTCCGCCAACATTGTTGGGCTTGCAGGCTTTGCTGATGACCCTTTAGCCGTGGTAGCTTCTCGTTTGGTAGACCGAGGCGTTGTTGTAACAATTGCTGCTGGAGATTACGGCGCAGCCGGTCCATTCTTTGCCAATGCTGGGGCATCTGGGGACAAGGTTCTTGCCGTGACCGCTGTACAAGCCAATCTTGATGCCGAGCCTGTGTTTCAGGCAACGTTCACTCTGAACGGTAAGTCCAGCACAGCAACAATCGGCGAGTTATATTTGTTCAACCCAATGCCTACCACTCGGAACGGTTGGCCAATCATCCCACTTACAATGAGCACCAATGCCACCAATGATGCTTGTGAGACCCTCCCTGACGGACATCCCGACTTCACCCAAGCATTGGCGCTAGTACGACTGGGCGGATGCGAGGCACGTGTGAAGCAATCAAATCTCATTGCAGCCGGCGCGCAGAACATAATTTTCTATTGGGATCCTGCGACATCAGGAACTAACCCATCGGTCTCTCGTCTCAGTAGTTTTGTCATCACCATATCCGATTTGGCTGGTGCAGCTATCGTGAACACATGGTTGGCAGGTGGCAACGTAACTGCTAACTTCTCGCTGGACACTATCTCCTCGGCAGACTACTGGGTGGGAATGCCGGATGCTAACAGCGGTAAGCCTTTGGTTGACAATAGCTGGGGGCCTCTTTACGACTTGACTATCAAACCAGATATAGCGGCGCCGGGCGGAAGCATCTTTTCCTGCTATCCTTATCCATATGCCTGGGCAAAGTCGTCCGGAACAAAACCGGCCAGCGCCTATGTGGCAGGAGTGGCTGCCCTATATATTGGAAAGTATGGCGGGCGCAAGACAAATCCCAGTTTCAATGCCACAGATCTTACAATGCGCATCATATCTAGCGGTTCATCCGTGCCATCCGTCAATCTGAATACCTGGGAGCTGACAGGATACTCTGCTTCTGTGGCACAAGTAGGCTCTGGATTAGTCAACGCATCCAAAGTGTTAGACTACACTACTCAGCTGTCATATGCCAAGTTCTCCTTGAACGATACACACAATTTCGAACGCTATCAAAAGGTCGATATCACTAATAATGCTCAGGTCGATGTGACCTACTCCTTTGGAATTCTACCCGGCGCCGGCCATGAGACCTGGTCATCGGAGGGCCGTGTCTTACTTGGCACAGAACTAACCGATATGGAGCTCAACCCTACGGTGACTCTGCCTTCTAGCACGTTCAAAATCAAAGCAGGGAACACAAAGACTGCACAGTCAGTATCATCCCCCACGATTGCTATTATTAAGAATATGTTTACTCACTGATATTATTAGGATCAATTTTAACTACCCTGGCTCAACGGGTACCCTACCCATTTACAGTGGTTTAATTCAGATCAATTCCAGCCTCGGCGAGTCTTTATCTGTTCCATACCTTGGTCTGGATGCAAAACTTGGAGATTTTTTCGAGACAAACCTAGTTTCTGCGGGGTATCCATACGTTATCTCAGGACTCCATGACGTTGATTCGACGGTGGATTCGACGTGAGACTCATACCCTTTACCCAATTTCACGAGACTCACATGCCATAGGTGGTCTTTCAATCTTGCGGTGAATTCTCAAGATTTCCCCAAACTTTACTTTCGCGCTGCTTTTGGCTGTGACGAGCTTCGCTGGGATGTAAGTGGCTTCTAACACGCGATCAAACAGTCTGGTCTTCCTTCCTAGAGGAGTTATACTGACGTGAATTCTACTTGTCAGATCTTTGAATCAACATGGGTCGAACATGACTGGACATACCCCCCCGTCGTTGGAGTAAAGCATTACGTCGGCAGCGCGACTTACTGGCCGTATTCTTCGTCAGCGCTTGTCTATGACCCAGCAGACAGCCAGACCGCGGGTAACAATACTGCCTTCCCGGTCACTGCTACCCAGCGCTTCTCTGATGACATGGCGGACTCCGAATACTGGTGGCTGGGTCCTCTAGCCAACGGGACAAAAATCGCGCCCGGAAAATACATCATGCGCGTCGCTGCGTTATTGCCATTTGCTGACCGATCCAAGTCCAACGGGTGGAGCACCTGGACTCGATCATTCACAGTAGCACAATAAAGCTTGTTGCACAAGATCGGAAGAGATGATCTTCTAGCTCGGAAACATATAACCTCCGTCAAACAAGGAGTCTTGACGTCGTAGAATATGAAAGCTCACTGGAATTCATTTGGAAGCACTTTATTGATCATAGGTCAAGACCTGTTGGTGTCCGCTGCGTGAAAATATGGATCTCTTCCTACCCATTGCTGCTCTTGAACTTCATCGGTGTGTTTTGAAAGTCGTTGAATCATCTAGATGCAGCTTTACTACAAACCCCGAAACCTCACATACACGTGTCGAACGAAAAAGACTGACGTACATGAAAGGGTGAGATTTTCCTGGTGATTTCTCTCTATGCTTAAGCGACACTGTTTTCTTAATGCCGGCTAGATATCCAAGCCTGGTTGCTATTATGCGACCCTATGGTCGGTCAGGTGGGATTCATGCCGTTCCTTTTTTCAAGCCACTTTAGTGCCATAGCTACAGTAGCCGAGGTGATACTCGCTTGTGCCTAAACGGATGCCGGCCATGTATTCTCTGTACGCCATTATCGATGATCATGATAATTTGCATAGAGTTCATACCCATTAAAGCGCGTTCTCCTCTCTTTCCTGGACTCGGTTCCAGAGGTTCGAGGATTGATGGCATCGCCTACAAGTGGTCATTGAAAAACGAGTCATGGCTATTCTTAGGCGAGTATTGAGATCTCTGCTTACATAGACAAAGTATTACCTAAGCATTGTGTGCTGGCCACTAATGCGCTAGCTGCACTAGACGCTAAAGATCTCGTTCGTTGGCGCTTTCTTGCATATCAGCAACTCTTCTTGTCTATTCGCTGCGCCATGTTTGCTAACGCTGGCGACAGTCTCGATCAGCAAAGAGAATGCGCGCAACCCTGCGAAGATCCTGCAATGCATGTGCAAAGGCGAAGCTTCGCTGCGATCTTCGCACGCCACAATGCTCACGGTGTCTGAAGAGGCGATTCAACTGCACATATGCGAACGAACCCTTGACCTCATCGATGATTGTGCGTGAATCCGTTTCCGGAACGCCTGGAAACAATCCTCTAGAATCAATCACTACGAAAGAAGCCGCATTTGAGACGAGGGACGACAACATTGTAACTCCCATGTTTGCAGACAAGGCCATATTGCTGGGAAAAGTCGCAGATCCATCTTTCGACCCATTTGATTCTTACCCGCCGACCAGACTTCCACGAGTCCGAGTTCAGCGACTTATCCACCATTGTAATCCTTCTCATCTTTTAACATGTGTGGTATTGCGACTAACCCTGATAGTTCTCTCGAGTATTGCATTCCAATATTATCCCTTGGACCTAAGCGGAGATTCGAATCCATTCGTGGTCTCATGGTGGCCTCTTGCACTTGCAGATCCAGCATTGTTTCATGTGTCGTTACAGACAGCATCATTAGATGAAGAGCGTAGAAATCAGAAAGGCTTTCCAGTTTCTGATCTCCTGATGGCCGATTCGGTCTCGCTCGTAAGGCGGAAAATTGCGGATTCGTCGTTAGCATTTCAAGACCAGACCCTAAATGCAGTGGTCACATTGGCTGCGATTGAGGTTAGTTAGCCGCCCTGTCAATCAGAGGGAACCCATACTGCTGGTGCTGACATTTTTGGTTGATAGCACGGCAAGGGTAACATCGATGCCAGTAGGATCCATATTGAAGGAATCAAGAGAATAGTAAGAGTGAGAGGTGGCATCAACAAAATCAGAATCACAAGCCCGCTGACTGCTAGAATGGTTCCTTGGTAGGTGAGTTACGCTCTATTGGCGAATATGGTCTGATGCGTAATGTCAGGGTATCCATGCTTGTAACGTTGACTCCCCAATTTCGAACACAAAGCGATCTCGGCCAAGGAACTGGCATCGTTCCTATTTTACAATGGCAACTAGCACCAACGTCCTTAAAATCCCAAGAGTTAGCTACTGAGCTATCTGATATTGATCCTGAGATCAGTAGTATATTCGGACGTCTACACTTCATATTCCATCGCTCGGAACTGACAGATTTATCCTCCACCGATCTACACGACTTGACATGTTTTGTCATTCATAAATTATTACTGTTAGCTCCGCTATCGCCGAGATTTTCGAAACAATCAGCACTCTCCGAATGCCTTCGACTCGCAATGGTGCTTTATATGCTCATTATACACGGGACGACCTATTACTCACACGACGATCTAAGCCACGCAATTTTAGTTCAACTCGATCGGTCACTCGCCAATTTGATGCAGTCAGACTACGTTCAAGGTTCACTTGGACTTTGGGTCTTATCTGTGGGCATGGCAGCATCACCAAACGAATCGAGGCTGCAAGACCTCGCTCGCCAAGCTTCTACATTCGCGTCTACACTCAACTTATGTACATGGGGTGATATAATGGGTCATCTCGAAAGTGTGCTTTGGGTGAAGACACATCGAGCAGACAGCGTCCGGCATATGTGGGAGGCCATACTGAAAGATGGGGCAAATGCCGTCCCGAAATAACCAGCCAAACGCATATATACGAAACCAATCGACACCTATGAATGGTCATCCCACTCTAAGTCTGTTACAATAGAGGCCCTTTGGTAGAGCTGGTGCGGAGTGAAAATTCGGAGTCTAGAACTAAAGAGGACTAGACTCCGAATTGTCTTACAGACCTTAAAAGGGTGCGGCGTAGTTGCCGAGCCGGATTCTGGTAATTCTAGCATGGGCCGTCCTGCGTATGGTTCCACTCTTTCGGAGTCTAGTACCAATTGGTCAGTCAGCCTCCCTACATACTTAATGGAGGTAATAATGAGAGGTGTCCGATGGAGATGCATCAGTATCGACTGAGCCGCAAAAGCTACGGAGTCTATCACTTTTTGGATCATTGTGGTCAAAATCCGGCAGTTTTCCCCACCCTCATCTCCTCCCGCCATAATCTTCTTTTTCTCTCGGGCTGTCCTGTGCAAGGCATCGCCGTGTCAAGACCAGGGCAACAATTCAGACTCCATTGCCCATGTACTATTAAAGCTCGTTCTTGTCCGATTAGTCCTGGAGGTGTCTATCAGAAACGAACTTCGCGGTGAGGATCTTGATGTCACAATGGCTACAGCTCCGGGCGCTAGTTTTGCGGCCTTTCACGAAAACACCACCATCTTCCAACAGCAGGATTCCTCGAAACAGGCAGATGGCATCTTATCCAAATACTTCTCTAGTCTCAGTACCATGCAGGTGGTTGTTACAATTCTGCTTGGGTTGATCGCGTACGATCAAAGTGCGTTCATTACAGCCACTGTTCCCTGAGTTTCCATTCACTGACTACTCCAGTTGCCTATATCATTCGCAAAGGTTCAATAGCCGGACCTAAATTCAAAATTCCTTTCATGGGCCCTTTCATACAGGCGCTTCACCCAAAATTTGAGGGCTATCTTGATCAATGGGCCAGTGGTCCACTCAGTTGCGTCTCCGTTTTCCATAAGTGAGACAACAATGAGTTGACAAAATGATAAACAAACGCCATAACTAACTTCTCTGGTGCGTAGGTTCGTTGTTTTAGCTTCCGACCGAGACATTGCCCACAAAGTCTTCAAATCACCGACCTATGCCAAACCGTACTTGCCTCCCATCGCGACCGAGTTCATGCGCCCGACCGCATGGGTATTCCTCACTGGTAAGGCCCATGCGGAGTTTCGTAAGGGGCTCACAGGCCTTTTTACAAACAAATCACTCAGTACATACCTGCCAGTTCAGGAAAAAGTCTATGCCGACTACTTCGATAAATTCGTAGCTGCCAGCGAAGCCAATGAAGGAAAGCCGATGGCATTTATGGGATTATTCAGAGAGATCAACTGTGCACTGTCGTGCCGAACTTTCTTCGGGGATTATATCTCTCAAGACTCCGTCAAGAGAATCGCTGACGACTTCTATCTCATTACCGCCGCTCTGGAACTCGTCAATGTTCCATTCTCCATGTATGTGCCATTCACAAAGTGCTGGTGGGGTAAGAGAATAGCAGATGCGGTTCAAGCCGAATTCACCAGTTATGCTGCAGCCTGCAAGGCCAACATGGCTTCCGGTGCCAAGCCAACATGCATTGCTGACCAGTGGGTTCTGCACATGATGCAGTCTAAGGTGTATTACGAAAAGCTGGCTGCCGGGGTCGAGGGGATAGAAAAGCCAACAAACCTCATCCGTGAATTCACCGACGAGGAAATTGCACAGACGGTGTTCACATTCCTGTTTGCATCTCAGGACGCATCTAGCAGTGCTACAACTTGGTTGTTCCAGGTGCTCGCACAGAGGCGAGACGTGTTGGATCGTCTACGGGAAGAGAACCTGGCTGTGCGTGGGGGTAATAAGGACAGACCATTCGAGCTTCCTATGCTTGATTCTCTCACCTACACCAATGCCGTGGTGAAAGAGCTCCTCCGCCATCGACCTCCGGTAATATTTGTGCCTTATCTCGCAACAAAGGCCTTTCCTGTTACCCCCAATTATACTGTTCCGAAAGGAGCTATGATCATTCCGTCTTGCTACCCAGCCCTTCATGATCCCGAGGTGTACCCGAACCCAGACGTCTTCGACCCAGATCGGTGGATCACTGGCGATGCCGAATCGAAGACAAAAAACTGGCTTGTATTTGGTACTGGTGCCCATGACTGTCTTGCTAGGAAGTATGTTCCACTTACCATGGCTGCTATGATTGGTAAAGCCGCCTTGGAGCTCGATTGGGTGCACCATGCAACCGCGCGGTCAGAAGAAATAAAAGTTTTTGCAACGCTATTTCCTATGGTATGTCAATTTATTTTGTTTTTCTTTCATCGCTAACCATAACAGGACGACTGTCAACTGGTTTTCACAAAACGGAGATGAATATACCGGGACATGGAACTCGAGTTATCACCAATCAATGGATTACTAGGTCGCCCTAATGAAGTTCATCATTATCACACAATCACCCTTAGGTTTGTGGTGACGATTAAAATAGCATATAGTAGTAGCATTGAGATCTAAGATCACAACGAAATAATCTTTTAAGGTTTGGTCATTGACACGGTATAAGAAATAGAGACAAACTCACTTGCAAATGCTGATGATAGAGAATTAATACCTAATTTATTCAAGCTTCAAAACCCTAATCTTACGCAATGGATATCATCACGATACATGCCTCTACCTATTTCGAGTTGGCTTCGTACCTTTGACTTGGGGGAACGAGGTCTTATGCCTACAAGTATTTAGGTGACTTATTTGCTGTTACTTACTTCATTTTCACTCGCTTCACTTAGCTATCATCACTTATAATACTAGGATGAATATCCCTTTAATATCATTGCGTTCTCATATCCTAGAGGCTTGTTTTGTGTATGTGCTATTGAAACACGGCAGCAGTGCCTACTGCTGAC
>NW_006921231.1:43482-61181 GCF_000392275.1 Phaeoacremonium minimum UCRPA7 | reverse complement strand
CCTGCTCCCCCAACTCACTATGTGATATCTCAAGAAGCTATTTGTTAGTAGACACTGCTGCCCTGTTTTAGTACCTCATCCTGGTCAATATATACTCTAGATTTGACTCGCTCATTCTGTAAGTCCCTATAAGCTTTAAACTGCAGCACCAGCGCTCTTTGCTGAACACGATGAAAATCTGATAGAATGAATGCCACACTTTCTTGAGAGCTTTTATCGCTTTATTGCCCCCAATACCTTAGGCCAACATCTCTCGGCGCGATGCCATCCGGCAAGCCTCGTATATAAGTCATGTCATTTTCCTGGGTTCTGAAGGAAGTTTTTCATTGTGTCTGTCAGCTTTTTGTGTATCTTCAAAGCTTCGAATTGCATGTCGTATGCCTTCAACACCATGAACAAGAGTTCCAGCGGGTAGACGACCTCCTGACACAGCCTTCAGTTTTATAACTCCGTCTGCCTCCGCGCGGAGAACTCTGAAGAGACGCGCTAGCCTGCCAATCAGGAGGATTTTATTCTTGATTTCTAACCTCCGGGACTTGGCGTACTCATACTCATGGCTGGCAGAAAATGTAGCGAGCGGCAATATACGCTCTGGGGAGATTGATACTGAGTCTTCTCGAAGCTCCTCTTCGGAGCAAGTGCTCAATATAGCGACCAGCATGTCCGTGATTTTCTCGCCAACAAATGGGAGTGACCAGGTGAAGGCATTAATCATATTTGGTAACCAGTAAGGGTGTGGCGTGCAGTTGAATTGTCGAATATTGATAGCGTTATTCTCATACCTCAATATAGCCGCCTTATTCTTATACATATCAATATAATTTGGAGCCGAGAAGATAGTCATAAGGCTAGGAAAGCCCGTGATCTGATCACTGCGGTACATACGATAGCCAGCGTCTTGTGCCTCGTGTGCTCGAATGACCGAGAGAAGTCCATTTCTCTTGAGGAAGTTGCAGACAGCTGGGTATGAGAAATTGTATGAGCAACCACGAACGTTATTGTGAATGAAATAGTCGTTGCTATCTTCTTGGCCAAATTGCTCTAGAGGATCGGCCCAGAGGATGTCACACATCAAGCCCTCGGTGGGTGGTTCGCGGAAGCGATTAATCTATAGGTATAAGTTGGTCAGTATCGTTGACTGCCGTAATAGGAACGTTGAGATGTAAAAGTTACTGACGTTTCTTAAGTCGTCTAGAGTATATAGCTCTGGACTCAGTCCACCGTGGATACATAAAAACTGTCTATTCAAAAGAGCAGCAAGCGGGAGAGTGCAAAAGGATTCAATACACGCTTCATATATTGCGTCAGAATATTTGCGTAAACACTCCAGCTTAAAGGTGAAGAAATTTGTCAAGTGCCGACACTCGTGATTCCCACGTAACAAGAAAACACCCTTTGGGTAATGTATCTTCAAAGACCAAAGATACAGTACACACTCAATGCTGAAATAGCCCCGATCGACGTAGTCACCAAGGAAAAGGTACTTTGTTCCACCTGGATCGCCTCCGACGTCGAAAAGCTTCATGAGGTCATAATATTGGCCATGGATGTCACCACAGACTGTAATAGGTGCATCTATTTCCAGTAGGTTAGATTCAGCATGGAATAGCTCGGTGCCTTTTCTGATAATAAAAAGAGCCTGCTCTTCCGTCAATCGGCCCTCCCGATAGAGATGTTGCTTGAGAAATTGTATGTTGGGCTTGCTGTGCGTGGCATTCTGGTAAAACTGCTTGTCGCTGGGTGTTAACCAGGCAGGGGCTAGGACATCTGCAAATGAAAGTGAATATTTGGGGTCCTCGAACACATTTCAAGACGTCGAGAAAACGAGAAGCTTAAATCTAAGGTAAAACCCAGATTAGCATCCATACCTTTACAGACACGCTCTTGTGTGTTAATCCAGGTGCCATCCGGCATGGAGTGAACCGTAAAGTCAGCATTAACAAGCGACTTCTTATATTTTATGGCATATGTATCATTGTTATTCTGTTGATTACTCGACTCCATCGTGTCAAACGGAATACCGACAGGATCATTGTTGTCCATGGAAGTTGATGTGATTCCGCCAAGGTGGTGAGACCTACTAGGTACTCGGGTGAATGAAGTATACGATAAGGATCAGGACCGACAGAAATGCGACTAAGCTGCGACTTGCGGTAATATCAGAACATCCCTTAAATCATCTCAGGTTATCTTTCTGGGATTGTCAATGTTTAAACACGCAAGGCTGGATGAAAAGAAGTATATATAGCGTTTGAATTTGAAAAGACAGCGTAAAGGGCGAAGATATCGAAGACGATGCAGAGGTGGAGAGGTATCTTACGATTTCCGCAGGCATATCCTACAGGGGAGCTTGTCGTCCAGGTGGAAGAGTTTTAGGCAGAAATTGGCAAACAAACCCAAGGCGTTTTGCAAGGCAGAACCACCAGTCTCTACCCCACTTCTTCTTTGGCGCCCCTGGATCTCGCAAGCTAAGTTTATCGACGATTATCTCACTGTCGGAAAATAGTAACGCAAAGCTCGCATGTCAACGATTGGCTGAGCTGTTATTGGCTGACAATTCTCCCCTGGACTTTGCTTCTCTAGTACGTTCATGGATAAAAGGTCTGGTTAAGAGTCGGCCAGGTGATCAGTGTTTCGTCCTTGAGCAACATCCCTCCAAGCCTTACAGCCGTATAACTCTCCACAGAGCCTTATTCTGGATCAATGATCAGCAGTGGCTGCGCAGATAAGTGCTCTTCGAAAGACGCGATGTTGGATAAGCGCATTACACGATTACTATCTCAATCTTATTTAAAGAGAGTTGTGAGCTGGAAGACGAATACGCAACGGACAAGTCAAGTGGGATGGCACTCAAAGTGGCGATCGCTAGTGACATATCTCCGAGATCCAGCTCGATTTGGAAGAATTCAACTCATATTTCGAAGCAAACAATTTTATTATTGAAGGAGATCGCTCGCCAGACTATGGAGAAGTGCCAGACTCCTTCAAAATTGGAAGATGTTTCAATTTGATACAAATAGACATCAGAAAGATGGCTTTAATCTCATGCTTTGATGTACGTTGAACGAACCCTTGCAGCCAAATGATCCTTGCTTGTCATTGGGGTCACGCTCGCATACCCTTTCCGTTTCAAGACTTCTAAGAATTCTTCTGGTAAGGCATGGTCCTCCCCTGATGTGCCCTTTAAGGGAGCCAATAGAACGTTTCGATCAGGCTGGATGAAAACCGGAATACTGAGTCGTCGTACATTTTCACTGGCAGATCGAGGGAAAGCTACCCGATGAATAGTTGATCTGAGTCGACCAGCAGTCCAGAACTCTAATGCATCGCCAATGTTGACAACAACGGCATCTTTCAGGCATGGAACATCAACCCATTGAGAGTTTCTCCTTACTTGTAAGCCGCCCTGATCACAAGGTTGCCGAAAGAGCAAGGTGAGTGATCCATAATCGGTATGTTCTCCAGCGCGAACATCATTGCCGCCGTTTTCATGAGCATTGCGACTGCTGATCGCGGGATAATTGATCAGCCTCATTCGACAACACTCCCCAGTATGTGCTTTAGAAAGATAATCTCGAGGAAGCTGTTTCAATGTTTAGCTCCAAGATCTATTTTCCAATACTCTGAACTTACACTCAATCCGATCGCGATGGCTCTCAGTAACTGTTGTGACAGTTCTTCGCAAGAAGTGAAGAATTGAGCAAGTTGGCCTCGTGACTTTTCAAGCCCTACTGGCAATAACTGCCTGTCGCCCTTTCCTGGATGAGAAAGATAGAAAGATTCTTTTACATCACCGGAACCACTTCCAGATAACCTGTAAGGTTGTCAGCAAATTGGATGACGAAGGCAACCTCCAAACAAATTGATGGCTCACGCACGTCTCCTCTTGCATGCCCGTATAACCCTGAACATTCTACTTAGTGACTGCAGTATATATGAGTTAAACAATTGGCCTACCAAGTCTCCACTTCCATCATGAAATAGCGACTTTTGCATCAGTGGTGTGTTAAAGAAGTTCTCAGCCAACTTAAAGATCGGGGATATAGCCTCGTCTCCTATTCCGTGGCCAATCACGTAGAAAAAGCCTGGATCTTTCCCAACTCGCATCAATTCTGCAGCGAGATCACTCTCGGAGGTAAATGTCTTTAAGTCGATGATTGGAAGAGTTTCCATGGCTCTAGTTTCACTTCTTTCACGTATAAGAAGACTAGCATAGCTCTACGCATCTGTCCTCTATCGATGACACCAACCACTAAGTCTTGCTTTTGTACCATATTATCAAGCTTATCGATAGCGAGCGGCTAAGCGGTTGAATGAGGCCGGCGGATGAGCTGTTAAATACTTTCCTCGACCAATCATACTACTTAATCCAGAGGCATACTAGCAAGTGATCCAACCAGGCGATATCAGGGGACCCACAGATAAAACCATATTCAGGATTGTCCCGGTCAGCGTAGCTTTGTCTAGCTTGTGAAAAGCGATGTTATCTTTCACAATAGATGGCATATAAGAGCTCCAGAAACGATTTCATATGAAAGTCATCGGCATCGCTTTCAATTAATTGCTATTTCGCCATACCATTGTAACATGATGACTTCCCTCAAAAGCATACTCCGCCGGATTGAGGTCTCTCGAGAGACTGACGTAGCAACCACCGCTTATATGAACCGGGATACAAGACCCCTTCCCCCAGAACGTCGTACCTACGGCCCGTGGCAATTTGTCGGTCTCTGGGTGGTTACTGGCTCCTTCAATATTGGAGGCTGGACCACTGGGTCATCATTGATCGCCTTGGGTTTAAATGTCTGGCAAGCTATGATAACCGTTATCATTGGTCATTGTCTGGTGGGCATTATTTGCGTCCTTGCAGGTGGGCCAGGCGCGAAATGGCATATCGGCTTTTCTATCCTTCAGAAATCATCGTGGGGAATGTTCGGGGCGTTGTTCCCTCTCGTCCAGCGAATCGTTCTTTCTTTTATCTGGTATTCAACCCAAGTCTACTGGGGTGGCCAGTGTGTACGAACTTTCATCACCGCTCTTTGGCCCTCTTTCAATGACTTGAATCAACCTCTTGCTAACGGCACCATGACAACGGCGGATTTCACCGGCTTCATCATCTTCTCCATTCTTTGCTTGCCTCTTATCTGGATCAAGCCAGAGAAATACAAAATTCCTTTCTCGATCGCAGCTATGACGGTCATTCCGACAGTATTTGTGTTACTTATCTGGTGTACAACACAAGCGAAAGGGTCCGGCCCTCTCGTCAAGGACGTCTCACTGGTTGGTGTCGATCAAGCAACAGGCAGTCACCTTGCTTGGATGTTTGTCCTGGGCATCTGCACAAACATTGGTGGCATAAGCACACATATATTCAGTCAGTCCGACTTTACACGCTTTGCGCGCCGTCCCCGAGATCAACTTATATCCCAACTGGCCTTTGTTCCTCTGAATACCATTATCGTTGCTCTAATTGGCATAGTGTGTACTTCGTGTGCTGCTGAGCTATTCCCAGAACAGCAAGGGACTTTATTATGGGAGCCCTATCGGCTTCTTGATACACTTCAATCACATTATCATCATTCTTCACGAGCACGAGCAGCTGTGGCATTCGCAAGCCTTGCTTTCATCCTGGCACAATTTGGCATTGCTGTAGCTGAGAATGCGCTTTCAAATGGAATCGATCTATCAGCACTACTGCCGCGTTATTTTAATCTCAGACGTGGCGGTTATCTGACCGCAGCGGTCGCGTTCATTATGCAGCCATGGCAATTACTCAACGGCGCGAGCAAATTTCTTACAGTCATGGGTGGATATGGTGTGTTTTTGGGGTCTATGACCGGTATCATGTTTGCAGACTATTACCTTATTCGGTCACGCCAACTTAAGCTTACAAGTCTTTATGATACATCTAATAGTAGCATCTATTGGTACTGGAACGGGGTGAATTGGCGGGCTGGTGTTGCATGGATTGTGGCAACGTGGCCGCTATTACCAGGATTCGTTCGAAGAGTTCAGGATCCAACCGTGGAAATAAGGGGATGGTCTCATCTATACTATATGGCATGGCCATTCGGATGCCTCCTCGCTGTGTTGGTATACTATTTGCTCAATACACTCTCGCCAATAGATGAGCCAAATGCTGTTGATGATGCTGATTACTTCGGCACATTCATTTCTGTAGACAGATTGGTTCTGGATGGATCGGTCCTAGGAGCTGAAACAGAATCGATGCAGATAAATGTGCACGAATCGAGCAAAATCTAGGGTGGTTTGGTCTAACGCTTTTACAGTACTATAATAATGCTATTCCTCAAAATTATCCATCATATTAAAAAAAAAGAAAAAATCGTGTGTTCCAGTTCACGATGAAGATAATGAAACACATTGACTCCCAAAAACGCAGCTGTGACTACCAACATAATGCTTATCTGATATGTAACCTTGTCCTAGCCCTCGAGAAGGCCAAGGCGATAGGTCTAATGATATTTACTAGCACAATTGATTGGTCATCTAAGAGACTAGTCTGCGGTTAAGCTGTTAAATCTTGTCTCCATGATTGGCAGTGACTGTCGACTTGTGTCCGGGTATCACGCCAGCGCCGTCAATCGATTATACTCTTTTACTATTACATTGAGAAAGACATGAGCACAATGAGTAAAACTAGTCTATTATGTATTATACCGATCTCTACCACAGGAATGACGGATGAATTGAGAAGGATGCATCCTTCGACGAAGAATTTGGACATTTCGTTCATAGATGGGTCTGGTCTCGAGAAATGTCCGCCGTGTATTGAAAATAACGAGCAAGCCATCGAATCAGCCAACGCAATCCTACCTCGGGCGATAAGCGCTATGAAGTCTCACCTGTTCGATGGCATCCTTGTTTGTTGCTTCTCCGACCACCCTCTTGTGTATGAACTTCGTCAGAATTGTGTTATACCGGTGCTAGGCATATTTGAAGCCGCGATTGAAGATGCGACATCTAGCGCGGGAAGATTTGGCATTGTCACAACCGCAAAGTCATGGGAAACGATTCTGACGCAGTCTGTACGCGATCTGCATTATGACCAGAGATGCGCTGGGATTCGAGCGACTGGGCTCAGTGTTCTGGATCTGGCAGCTTTGCCAAGAAATGAAGTTATAGAGACCATTAAGGCCAGCATAGATTTACTCAGGGAGAGTGGTGCAACAAGCATCATATTAGGATGCGCTGGGATGGCAGGAATGGAGAACAGCATCGGTGCACTTCTGCCATCGGAAATTCGTCTAATTGATGGTGTACGATCAGGCTTAAATTGTCTGAAAGGAAGTATTCAGGGGCCTACTTGTCTCCGGGAAGAAAGGCTATGAGGCTATGGTGGCTCTTATCGTGTCTAGGGTGTGAATTATATTAGCGTTTTATTCATTGAACTTATTCGTATCTGTGATTGGCCAGCTCGTGTCAGTCTCGAGTATACCAGGCCACGGGATGTGCTGCAAATATTCTATTGGAACAACCACGTTCAGGTCGTTTTCCGTTGCAGACGCCTGAAATATCGTTGAAAGATGAACCGATTCATAAAGTTCATGCTCATGCTCAATGATTCCAAAACCAGGAGATGGATGATCGCTCTGGCTCCCGGCTATATAAGAATCAATACGTTCGATATGTTGGGAAAGTTGGAGACCTGCCACAGAGGCTGAGGGGGTAGATGCACCAAGGCTCTCAAGAAACCGAACCATGGACAAACTAACGGATGGTGAGCTGAAATATCAAAGAAATAAATATCAGAGTGTCGTTGTATTGCTCACATGACACTACGCAACTGTTGGTACTCCGTGAATACCAACGGTCGCCCAATGAAGCTGCTCAACAGGTGTCCAACTCCGGCAAGCTCTTGGTGCTAATCGCACTGTCAGCACGTCTGGCTGTTAGGGATGAATCCTCTTCGAAACTGACCATTGGGGATCCTATGGCTCGGATATACGCTAGTGGGATACCTGAGAACTCTTCGATCAACTGCTGTGCGGCAGTACATGCGTCAGCGAAGGTTACATCTTCGCAAGCGAATGAGAGTGTTTTCAGAAGCTAAGAATCAGTCACGATCTAAGATTATATAAGAGTCGGAGTCTGCTTACTTGCATTGTGCAAACGATGTTAGCAACTTGAAATCCACATCGATTCTCAATCACATGACTGGAAGGTACCGAAGCCCGTGTCAAGAACTTTGGAAGATACCGCTGTTTCTGTGTGACTTGGGAGAGTAGTGAATCCGTGTTAACGGGTGCCACCAAGTTAAACTCGTGAAGGTCTCCTCTTGCAACCGTGCGCATCCTCTTCGAGCGAAACCGAGTAATGACATATTCTAGAACCCGGTATAAATCAGTAACATAATTCCACCCTATAAGCCAAGCCTCGGTAGATTTATCATCCGCTGCGACATCAGCAACAGGGGAGCTGATAGGAGGCACTATCGGGTAGGAAACAGCAGCGTGCATCTCTGGACATCGAATGGCATGCCCCATAACCAACGCTGAATGAACCTCGATCCGGTACATGGACCAGAACAGCCGTTTTCTGGTCTCTCTTTCAGTTAGCTCTAAAGTCGAAGGCCATCTGGCCTCGTCATGAAGTGTATACCGGGCAGTAAGCGTGTGATACAGGCCCAAGTATTGGTGGAGCAATGCAGCATCTCCGATCTGAATTGCGACCAACACTAGAGTCGCTATGGCTTGGAGGTACACAAAAGTATCTGGACCATGAATATCATGGGGAATGGCTAGCTGGGCGTCTCCGAGAAATACCGCAGACTCTTCAAACCTGGATAAGATGGTTTGAGGTGTACCTAATATGGCTCCATTCCTGACATGGCATGAACTTAGGGCGCAAAGTGCCATGAGTCTAGAGAACGAAGCCCGCGTGGATGAGAGGTTCGACTTTTGCCATTCGAGAAGGACTTCATCCTGATCAAAGAAGGGGAATCTAAGAGAGGTGAGAAGAGCCAGTGCTGGGAGATGTCAAAGAGCTGAGAATAGACTTACATTGGGTACACCGTATCGAAGAATGTCAGTATCAGAGCATGGATAACATCTTGAGGGCCGTGCCGTGTGCTCGCATACATCCAAGGCCGCGACTTGTCTTCACTCATCACCGTATCGGGTCTTGACTTGACTCCCCTCTTGACGGAGACGCGATCCCATGTACAGGACACATCGTGCTCGAGACATGTTAGACAGGTCTGGGGCACGTTCGAACTTTCAATATTCGTGGAAGTCCCATCAAGCGTCTTGCATTTACGGCCCCTGCGGTGACAGAAATCACACGCCTTTGTGATGCGTCTGCGCTTAGTATGCACTTGAGGCATTGGCGCCCTTAGAGCATCTCTATTCGCCGTGCTGGCCGTTATTGAGAGGGTTGTGGCACAAGGCTATCGAGGCCAATGCAGTAGCTGATTATCAATGAAATAAAAAAGAATGATAATTCTCGAGTGCTACTGTTTGCGGGCCAAAAAGAAACATTTACTTAGGCAGGCGCTAAGAAGTTGCCGACTTTAGGGCCAAGAAGGCGCTAACCTAGCCCCTGGATGTGTGGTGACCTCCATTCTTCGCCCGGAGCGAGAGAATTGGGGCAGTACTCTACGGAGCTGTATACATGCTACGCGTCTTGATCTCGATCTAATTTATTCGTTCTACTCAAAAGCTTTGCGTCTAGGGCCTAAGGACTCAAGGCCTGAGACAAGCCTACTCCTGTCCGAGGTCAGAATATGGTCTACGTATTTTTCTCTAATCATCTTCCTCTATACTACACTACATACTGGTAGTTTTGCTATTGGTGATGTGCAATGGGTGTTAGCTGATGGGTAATGGGCAGCCTGAAACGGGTCCAGCTGGTTCTATCGAAGGCAGGCGACGATGGCGGCAATGGCAGCGAGTGTGCCGTCTGGGTCCTTGACGCGCACGGTTTCAAGGCCGAGTTCTTTGGCAGGATAGTCATTGCCACCGGGGAAGATGGCATCACCAATAAACATCATCTGTCCGAGGGGTATGCCACTTGCATCGCGCAACTTCTTGAGTCCGTAGCCTTTATCAACGCCCTTTTGTGTAATGTCAATCGAGGTCGCCCCTCCCATATTGATTGATAGGTCGGGCAGTCGCTTTCGTAGGTCGGCCTGTATGATTTTGCGCTTCTCGAAGTCGGGATCCCAGTGCTCCTTCTCGGCGATGGGCGCCTCCTGGCCGAGGGCAGAAAATGTGATCTGGGACCCTCGATCCTCAATGCGCTTGCCCCACGTCTTCTCCGGCTTAAAGCCAGTCGCCTCAAGGGAGCTGTCGAATGCTTCGAGGATCTTCCTCCTCGAGTCCTCGCTAAAGAGCTCAGCATAGACCCTCTGCCAACCCTCACCACCCATGTGCGTGTAAAGCTTTGTGCCTGTAGTCGGCATGAGCCATAGCTTTGACAAGTCTGCGCGGGCGGGTAGGCGACTGGCGACTTGCTTCTGGAATTGTGGCCAGTCACCGCCAGAGATGACGGCAACATTGGCCACGGTCAGCAGATCGGCCAGAGCCTCGCCCATTGAGTCTTTCAGCGGCTGCTTGCTCTCGGCGAGGGTTCCGTCGAGGTCGAAGGCGACGAGGGAGATCATTGTGCCACGCTATGATTCGTTGGATGGTTCTTGTTCGTTCGCTCGTTCGTTTGTCCTTCGGAAACCGGTTACGATTCCGTCCGTCCGTCAGTCAATCAGCGGCGATGCAATGTCGAATGTATGTTATGCATGGGGGTATCGATATGTAAGTACTGTACTGTACTGTACAATCCCGTAACCAAGACGAGAATGCTACTTAGCTACCTAGGTATCATTCCAGCATCTACAGCACGGTAGTCGCAGAGCCCCAGCTTGAGCAGCCACGTCGCCAAATTGATGCGCCACAATTTGTCAACGCGCCTCGGCGGGTTTCTTAGCAGCTCTGCGCGCGCCGTGTGACGCGGCCATTTCAGGTCGATCGAGCTTTGTCCAGCTCTCCAGTATAACCATCCGTGGTTCTCCGATGCCTGTCTGGAGTGACCTACTCGCTAATAATATCTGAATCTGATTACAAATGTCCTACGCCCTTTTCTCTCTCCCTTCCTGACATATGATTGGGTTGCGGGCAGTTTCAACATTAGTTGGCAAAACATGTCACAACGGGACAATTTTTAGTGACGGCTTTAACGTACTCATGCGAGCCATGGTCCTCACGAGGCGCGTCCAGATCAATCATCGTTTGTATCGATATGGCCCCGATGAATCCTGAGAATTTTGCTTGCTCGCGCCCTAGTACTTCAGATGTAAGGAGGTCATGGTTTGTAAATCAATGCCAACATCTTTTGATAACTTCGCTAAATTACAGGAGTTCACCACCATCCAAATAGCCACATACCTTATCTCGTTACAGGGTTTTCGGGCTGGACTAATCTATTGAAGCTGTGGCAAGAACTTCTATAGGGCTGCGCATCGGCCAAACTTTACGAATACATGTTGCTTGCTTTTCCTCCCAGGATCTACGAAATCGTGTTACAGCGTTTGACCTCCTCAAATTGGTAGCTGCCAGTTGCTGACCATCTGTTTATCAGTGTATGCATACCTGCGAGACACGAAATTAAAAAACACTCTCTATCTCTCAACTGGGATGGTCGTAAGCAGCTTGTTGTACATTGTACCACAGAACAATAGCATTATCCCACGAGAAGAATTACTTCTTCATGTATAGACTGCCAACAGTGAGCTATGTCAGCAACGTTAGTGCGCATTTGCTGATCACGCCGTCGCATTTAATCGGTCAAGATGCTTGTTGTGGAAGGTCTAAAATATGCACATGGCGCCAAGATGTCCCATCATCCAGGATCATCTACCGGAGGATCAAGTGCTCGATCTTGGCAACAGTCCAACCAAGCTACTCAAGAACAAGGCTTTCGGGATGCGGCAAGCGCTCTGGCTCGTTCCACCAATTCTTGCTGCTCATATCAGGGTTTTCGATGCGCCTCTATAGCAGAGGATCTAGGACTATGCTAACTCCTCGGGCAATTCGTTATCGCATTGTCAAAGTGCATACTGCAGTCTTGTATTTCCAGCTCATCAGTCCAAGAGCTAGCCAAGAGAGACTGCGTAGCCGTTTTATTCCAGTAACAAGCTTAGTCAAGTCCGCAAGGAGTCATTACCACTACGTTTTTCTTGCCCACGACGGGATGTAGAAAGAAGCCAAGGTCATATACCTGAATTCAAGAATGGCCCTCGATCTGACCTGCTGAAGAGCAACGGAGATCGGCATTTATCTGGAACGCGGCGATGAATATGCCGAGTTTGCTCTTACCGTAAGTGTCTTAGTCTACGGCTGTTGCAATTAAGCTTACGAGCTTGAATTTGGCTCAGCTCTGTCAGTCATTGCAGTTTTAGATCCAATTAAGAAGGTCCAGGATACAGCAATGCTAGGGCTGGACCTGACCCCCCCTGCATTTTCACGCTTGCGCTAGAGAAGAGGCCTGAGAGTATCAAACTCTGGTCTATTAGACTTCTTATCACCAAAGTCCACATAGTCTGTGTGCGCTACGGCGGCATTGGATTTCAACATTGGAGACCCACTGTTGATTGTGACCTCTTGGCATATATATGGTCTCCTCTAAATCGTGTCAGCATCTTTTTGGTGGCTATCATTGTGCTAGAAGCATCCCACCTTCCTGCTTTTCATTCTGGGTGTCTTGCAGCGTGGAGTACCATTTATCGTATGTGTTAAGTCGTGAATCCAAACGTGGAATATGGACAACTTTGATGAAATGAAATGGATGATTGAAACCGTCGGACCTAGTTCCTTGCTTGTTGCTGGTGTGACGGACTAAAGCTACGCGCCACGATACCACTCTTCAAAAACGGAAGCTGGAGCTGCTACCCATATGTCTTTATTACCCCGACTTGAATGATATATAACATCCGTTGCTTCCACGTTAAAATATATAAGCCATCACTCAGCTAAGAAGACCATCCAGTCAGGACTTGATCTCATAACATTAGTATAACTATGTACGCTACTCTCGTTCTTGGGCTTCTCAGTAGCCACCATGTATTCGCACATCCGACTGCACATCATGGACCGTCCAGCATCCGACGTAGAATGGTAGACCTCGAATCCTTTCGTCTCAAAGCCACTGCTCAATATGTCAACGCAACTGAAGCTCTGGGTGCCACATCTACTCTACTTGTCAAGAGGGATGGTTATGTTGACACGGCTGTGGCATTTGTTAAAGACCTTGTGCCATTTGCTGAGTTTCGAATCGTTGAGGACCATTATGTCGGTACCAATGGCATTGCACACGTCAACCTGAAACAGACTGCTTACGGTCTGGATATCGACAATGCGGATTTCAACATCAATGCAAGTGCTCTGGTTGTGAGATTCATCTGTCAAAACTAATGATTTTCAGATTGCTGCTGATGGTACCATCTTCTCTTACGGCGACAATTTTTTCAAGGGAGAGTTACCTGCTACCAATCCGTTGAAAAAGCGAGGTTTTAAGGATCCAGTTACTGCTTTGACTGGTGCTACCTCCATGCTTGAGCTTCCTGTAAATGTCGATGGCGTCTCTGCTGTTGCCAAAGATCGCATAGAGACATATTCTCTTACAGGGACGACCGGTGCTGTATCTGACCCAGAGGCGCGACTAGTATATTTTGTCAAAGAGGATGGTAACCTGGCGTTGACCTGGAGAGTCGAAACAGACATCATGGACAACTGGCTGTTGACCTACGTCGATGCTGAAACAAATGAAGAAGTTCACGGTGTTGTGGATTACGTAGCCCATGCTACGGCGGCAACTTACCTTGTTTAGTATGTCAAGTCACTTTTGGCTACGTATTATTGCTAACAATACCAAGCCCTTGGGGGATAAACGACCCTAGCGAGGGTTCTCGACAAACCGTTGTAAGCCCTTGGACTCTAGCCGACTCGCCTTTCACTTGGATTAACGACGGATCTACCACGTACGACACTACACGTGGAAACAACGGAATCGCTCAGGTAAACCCCAGTGGAAGTACAGCCAGTAACGCCTATTTGACAAATTACCGTCCCGAATCATCTACATACAATTTTTCGTATACTTACTCTACTACAATGACACCACCAAGCAGTTACCGGGATGCTTCGGTCACGCAGCTCTTCTACACAGCTAACATGTACCATGATCTGCTGTACGAACTAGGTTTTAACGAGGCTGCGGGTAACTTTGAAGTCAACAACAACGGAAAGGGCGGCAAAGCTAACGATTTTGTCATTCTGAATGCCCAAGATGGTGCGGGCACTAACAACGCGGATTTCTCGACCCCACCCGACGGGCAGATGGGGCGAATGCGAATGTACATTTGGACATACAGCACCCCCAACAGAGATTGTGCTTTCGAGGCTGGCGTTATTATACATGAATATACCCACGGAGGTGAGTTTAATATGGTTGTTTGTTATGTATGTTCCAGGTATGCAGACTTACTGACAGTTCATACTAGTGTCCAACCGGTTGACTGGAGGACCGGCCAACAGTAACTGTTTGAATTCCCTTGAATCTGGAGGCATGGGTGAGGGATGGGGCGATTTTATGGCAACTCTTATAAGACTCAAATCTGCGGATACAAGGTCTAAAGATTATCCTATGGGCGCTTGGGTTTATAACAATGCAAAGGGGATACGCGCCTATCCCTATTCCACATCGTTGACAACCAACCCATATGCCTACACCAGCGTTAACGGCATGACAGAAGTGCATAGTATTGGAACTGTCTGGGCCACTATGCTTTATGAAGTCATGTGGAACTTGATCGACAAGTACGGCAAGACTACTGCAAGTAAGCCTACATTCTCAAACGGTGTGCCGACAGACGGGAGATATCTAGCCATGAAGCTAGTTATTGATGGCATGGCCCTGTGAGTATTCACATTTACAGCGCTATTAGGATCATGCTAACTATGACAGCCAACCATGCAATCCCAATTTTGTTCAGGCTCGCGATGCCATCCTTGATGCCGATACGGCGCTGACTGGAGGCAAGAACCAATGTGAGATTTGGACGGCATTTGCCAAACGAGGGCTTGGATCTGGGGCTGTGTATAGCTCCTCTCGCAGGACAGGTAGCACGACGGTACCGTCTGGGGTGTGCTAAATCAGACAGTCGCTTAAATCGCTATTCAATGGCTCAACTAAGTGCTATTATCTGGGGATCAGTTACCATAGGCAAATAGGATGAATCGAAAGCTGTTCAACCAAATACATTACTAGCACGCTTTTGTCCTCGTTGGCAGAGCTGCTGTCAAGCAGTCCCCCGAAATTGATAGCGTATGTGCTGATTTCTGTCACTATTTGATTTGCTACCACTGTAAGAAAATGAGATTTGCTGTGTAGCCGAATATCACCGGAAAGTTTTCTCCCTTTCACCATATTGCTGATTCTCCTGCCTCACTACCAGGCTCTCTTCAAAAATCCCGAAAGTACGAGAAGGATTGTCAAATGTTATGGCGAAACACGTGTATCCTACAGCATTCATGCCATTAAAGCGATATGTTTGAGTTCACTATGAGAATGATCAGCCAGGAAACACAAAGAAGACGCTCTAACTCACTTTTGAACTTGCTGTCCTACTTTCATTGGCGCATACTCCGCCTCATCACCTTCATCCTTGCCCAGATTAAACTGGTCTGCCCTAAACTTCTGAGCTCTCTCGGCGAGAGGTTGAATGGGAGTCAAGTCCTGGTCAGAAGACAGGTGCCAGAAAAGCGTCGACGAGATTCGGATCAATGGCCGCTCAGGTAGCTGTGCCTTTCGCTTCTCTATAACTTCTAAAGTCTGCTGGTTTACCACCACCTCGTGGTACCCGGCTTTGATCAAACCACCGGTGATGTGTTCTAGTTGTTTTCCGGCTTGAACCAGAAGATAGTTTCCTGGAGGTATCTTGACGGCAATGCGTTTCCCAGTGTTGCGAGCCCAGATATGAAGGCCAGGATACCTTGATCGGCCATGGATAGTGAGAAAGTTGAGGTCAGTGTGGAATCCCGCAAGAATAGTGTCCTCCACCCCAAATTTCTTGAGATCTGAAGCGGTCGGTGCTAGTAAATGCGGGCTGATCTACATTTAGCATCATGTAAGTAGGAGATTCCCAATGGGACAAACCCGTAGCGCCCAGCATCCTTGAAAGTCTCAGCTGGTATCCCAAGCCCTATGGCAATCATCTCCGCAAGATTGGCAACACTAAGCTGAATATGAGCAAATTGACGGTGCTTGAAGAAAATGGCCACCTACGCATTCTTCATCGAAGTACCCCATTGATTCATAACGGGCTCCCAGCGGCCATTGATATGTGGCGCGCTTGGTATGATATTGGAGGCGTTAAGACCTGGAAATTCGGAAGTATAAGGGGGATGTTCACCCATTCGCCAAAAGAATCGGCATTTCGGGTCCGGTGAGTGAGCAGTGATATCTAATGGTCGCTCTGCGGGATCCAGCCGCTCAATAACACGAAGGCATGGCTCATCGACAGCACATTTAGGCTTTTCAGTATTTTCCAGAGTGACGCCAATCTGGTAACTAAGTTCTGGTCGCTCGTCCTTCTGAAGGTCGTCTGCTGGCTGAGCAAAATAATCCTCGAGTAGATCGAGGAAGGTTGTATTATCATCCTCGGATACGCGAGAGTCGCGCAGTATCAAAGCTCCATATGTGATAAGAGCGCTTGCTGCTTTTTCACACTCCGTTATGACTTGTGCAGAGGAGCGTGGTTGGTGCAGGAAAGTGTCTAGATCAATGATGGGGAGATCCATGAGAGCTTCGTGCTTGGCTTCAGTGAAGCTAACCCCGGTGTAATCAAACTGTTTCTCGTCTCAAGTTATGGTCAACCTGGAATGGTCAAAGCAGGGGAAAGCCAAGCGACAACTTTCCCGGGAGAAGTGAGCATCTATTTGTTAGATGTTTTGGCTTTGATGATAAGCACAGAAAGATCAGGTGGGGCTGGGGCGGTGATTGACCCATTGCCGCCAACCTCATGCTAGTGCTGAACGGCTGCCGCCGCATCCCGCTTTACTTCGGCTTAATTACCCAGAGCGTGGTATCTGCCGTCATCAACACAACCGCGTTCGATACACGCGTTTAAGAGCCGGCTTCTTTTTGTTTATTTATTTGGCTACATAAAGCTACATCAATCAATAGATTACCGCAGTCTTGTTATCTGGCAGAGTCACCAGATCAGGCGCAACCTCACATTGTTTATTTGCTAGCACAAATGTCCTCGGCATTCGTACAACAATAAAATTGCTTCGCACGGAAAGATCTTTGTATGCCTCAACGGTGCTTCGCGTATAAAAGGCAACGGACTAATTCTGGACGGTTTTGATGCCAATAAGTTGTCCTACGAGAAATAGCTCTTTCTTAGGAACCCCAAGAAGAAAAGCAATCGGATAAAATATCCAACCAAATATCTGCGCAACAGTAACGTGAGAAGCGCCAAGATACTTGAGAATCCAGTGGAGGAGACCATCGCATAGAGCAACAATGGATCTGATAGCTAAAAGGTTTGCTGTGCTCATTCCAACCACTTTGAGCCTGTGACAAAATGGGAGCCCCGCTAAGTAAGTAGTAAGCTCCCCAAGCCCAGACAGGGGTCTACACAGCATATATATATGTGCGAGCGCCCCAATTCTCATTTGTATGAT